>NW_023276807.1:253093951-253311451 GCF_003668045.3 Cricetulus griseus
TGTGTTCAGTGTTGGACCCAAATCCACCCTAGTCACTGATGAAGAACTTTTAGAGAAGCTGCATGAGAGGCCCTTTCAGGGCCCAAGTCTTCACTGTCCCCAAGTTCGAACCTATCTGTTCTTGTCTGGAGCTTTCTACATAAGCAGTCAATATGTACTCACAGTTTGTGGGAAGAAATCATAAGGCTCAGGCCCATTCTGTCCCCTCATATCTGGGAACTCTTCCCACTATTCCTGCCCAATTCTGACTTCTTTGGGAGACATCCTCCATCCACCACCACCCCAAGTAAACCATACTATTCCATCATAGCCATGAGACATGCCAAGCATTCCACCATAGCCATTAGATGTGCAAAAGAGAGAAGAGAACTAAACCTAGAAGGAAATGAGGTTGGTAACATTTATGTAAATCACAGCTCTTAATCTTAAAAGGAAAATGTCTGTACATAAATACATATACACACAAAGAGACTTTACTCCAGGCAGTGATAATGACCACTAATGTCCAAAAAGGAACATGTTCCCTGTCATGTTGGTCATGAACTTTGGAACTGTGAGACCCAAATAAACTCTTTCCTTCCAAGTTGCTTTGGTCATGGTCTTTAGCAAGACAGCCCCTCTGTCAGGAAAATGCCCTCTGAATACTCAGCCTGGCACAGGCCACTCTCTATGTCTGTTAGCCTAGCCCCATTTTCTTTACAAGGTTTATCATACATGTGTTTAATTCCATGAGAGGGGCATCTATTAATATCTGCCTAGAACTTATCTATCAGGAGTGCAAGGTTTCTTTTTTATTGAAATCTTACATAATCTGCTTAATGAGTATCTTTAACTTTTGAATATAACTCATTTGTTTGTGGAAGGAAAATACGTGAAGAAGTCATGCTTTACAATAACCAGGTGTTTACAGACATGCAAGTAACATTAGTTAGTATCATTGGCTCAGTCTCTTTTATAAAATGAGCTCCTATGTAGAGTTTGAAGTACTATAAAACTCAAGGAGTTTTCTCCAACTTGCCTCGGTATGCCAACTGTTGTTTTTTAATTCTTCCTGGCTTGTTAGTTGGGGATTGACTTTCTACTTCCTGGACTGTTTTAGAACATGGAAGGGGAGGGTGTGGACTTGTTAAAAATGTATGTAAATAATTTCTGTCCACAGTGATGCATATGAATTTACGAATAGAGATACCCTTGACTTCTTCATATAGACAACTTGCACTTAATACTATATTTGTTTCCCTATAAGATGAGAGCCAGCTTTTCATGTATGAAACAATACCCCCACATGTGTGTTTGTATGTACGTCTGCATGTGCACTCAAACATACCTATACACACAAATCTATTTTCTTCATCAATGCATGGGTTGAATACAAGTTTTGTAATATATTGGTTTTATATTGAGTAAAGAGTGACACTTTTAATACAAATAGAGCCTTGCCAATGAAAATTCTACATTTAGAATATAAATTAAGATGAGCTGTAAATACAAGTGATAGATCTCAAAGACTTAGAAATTAGACCATTGCTTTTGTTGATTAAATGTTAAATGATGACATATTGATAATATGTTGTTAAAATTAATTGAATGTTTATTTTTACTTTTTTAGTGTGGCTACTAGAAAATTTTAAATAATGTCTGTGGGTTGAGAATGTGGCTCAGGGGTAGAGTGGATACTCAGCACATAGACAGGACTGGGTTTAATTCCCTGCACAAGGAGGGGAGGGAGGGGGCATTGGGGGTGGTGCTTTAGTGTGAGTATCTAAGATTTTATTGCTACAATGAAACACCATGACCAAAAAGCAAGTTGAGGATGAAAGGCTTTATTTCAGCTTACACTCCCAAATTGCTGCTTAACATTGGAGGAAGTCAGGACAGGAACTCAAATAGAGCAGGAACCTGGAGGCAGGAGCTGTGCAGGGGTGCTACTTACTAGCTTGTTTAGCCTGCTTTATTATAGAACCCAAGACCACAAGCCCAGGCACAGCACCACCCACCATGAGCTGCCTGCCCCCTACATCAATCACTAATTAAGCTAATTACAGCTCAATCCTATGGAGGCATGTTCCAATCGAGGTTCCCTCCTTTCAGATAACTCTAGCTTGTGTCAAGTTGACCCAGTGAGCAGTATGAATATATTTGTCACTGGACAGCAAAGGCAGTGTCTAAAGGTAGTTCTGTAGCCTATATTAATTAGAAGGTATGTTTAGATGTAAGCCGTGGTGAATAGTTACTTCTTGTTTTGTTTTTATCAATAAAGCACTCGTTTTCTACTGAGACCATAAGTAAGAAGTGGTTTTTCTCCCATGAAATGATTGTATTCACTTCTCAACACTGAACTTGACAGTCCAGCAAAGAGAGTGGAAAGCTAAAGTACATAGGTACTATTAAGCTCTTTGAGTAAAGAGACTCAGGGATTCATGCAGACACCAACATATTCAAAAAAGACTTCGCATGTAGCTATTGTATCTTGAACAAGTCGAACAGCAAATATCAACTTTCTCCCATTTGCTGTGAGCAGCCAGCCCAGGACAGACAGACTACACGACGTGAGAGAAGGAGCTAAACAAAGACAGAAGGAGAAAAGAGGCTGGCCCACAGCAGAAGCTGGGAATGCCGTCAGGAATACTAGCTAACTATGGCCACACTGAATCAAGAGAGCTGGAGCCAATAATAAAACTCACTGTAAACCATTCATACTGATACATATTTCATGCAGTTATTACTTATAAAACAAAACCAACAGAGAGATATTGCCCAATAATATGATTTCATATATTCATGACTTAAATTTTTAACATTTTCATGAAAATCTAAACAGGACAATCATGGAAAGATGCAGGGACTGAGTGGTCCCTCCTTGTGGAAGATTTATACGGGGGCCATGAGTGCAAAAGACAGGGATGCAGCTAAACAGCTCACACCTGTTTAAAACTCAGCTGATGCTTGCTGCTGTCTGAATATTCTACAGCTTGACCCAACACCTTCCCTGAGCAGCTAAGAGCCACACATGGTTACATCAGCAATTGGATGGTATCTGTCTGTTCTAAAGAACAGAAACAGATTGGTAGAGAGGCAAATTTACATTTACCATCCTCAAAATATTTACAAGAGAAATGGACTGAGATATAGGAATTTGAGAGGTTGGTTGGAATCTCTGTCTCTCTGTGTATCTCTCTCCATATGTCTCTCTCTGTTTCTGTCTCTGTCTCCATCTCTCTCTCTCTCTCCCTCTATCTCTCTATGTGAGTTTCTTTGTGTCTCTTTCTCTGTGTGTCTGTCTCTCTGTATGTCTGTGTGTGTGTGTGTGTGTGTGTGTGTGTGTATGTCTGACTCTCCGTATGTCTCTTTCTGTGACTCTGTCTCTGTCTGACTCTTATTCATTCACTCATTCATTCATTCATTTGTTTGTTCATAATGCTCACTCAGAATGCTATTAATTTTCTGTACTACGTATTTTCCATAAATGTACAGTCTTACCTAGGGGCAGGAGATGTTACCTGCCATGATTCCAGGTGGATGTGTGTCATCTGAAAGAGGAAGTTTCTTATACTACCTTGAAAAAGTTCTCAAGAAGAGTTTTCTAGGCTTTTCTCCTTGTCCATCCCTTCCTCCACCTCAGTTCCTTGCTAATTTAGAACCATTGAACTAGATAAATCACCATGGTGCTTCCCAACCAAAACAGTCCTAATTCTGACTCATTGAATCATGAAATAATATAATGGATATGGCACAATATAAAGGATACCCTGCCCACTGAACTCACTGACATTTGACCCCAAATAGCCCGTAGAGGGTAATGAAGTTTCCATGACTGAGCACTCCCATTTCCACCCGCTGCAAAAAAATAAATAAATAAATAGTCTTAACTAATTCCCTTTAACTTAGGCAAATCAACTTCACCCACAAACCTGAACCAAATCAGAATATTAAACCTTGTGCATAAAACTTCACTACACATTTTCAGAATAAACACATGGAAAGTACAAAAATCAGTTTTTATTATAATTGGGAGCCACTCGCTTCCAATTTGGAACCATCTTCCTCATGAATCATTTCCTGCATCCTTCCAGCTGTGCTGGAGGATGAGCTATCCCAGCCTCCCTGCCATCTTTGCAGAAAATAAGAGGAGCAAATGTCCTGCTCTCATCACACTGTACTCACTGTATTGACTCTGTATTTCACCTAACCAAGAGTGCACCCTGCATGTGCTGTCTGCAAACTTGTTGTCAGTTTGCAGTTATAACACGGCAGGGGTGAGGGAGTGTCAATGAAAGGTAATTCAGCCAATGAGTGTCTTAAGTTTTCCTCTGGTCCTCTTTGGAGTCAGATGTTGCTTTATTTAATGTGTTAAATTATTTTGGTTTAAAATATACAAAGAACTCAAGAAGCTAGTCTCCAAAACACCAAACAATCCAATTAAAAAGTGGGGTACAGAACTAAATAGACAATTCTCAATAGAGGAATCTAAAATGGTTGAAAGACACATAAGAAATTGCTCAACATCCTTAGCCATCAGGGAAATGCAAATCAAAACAATTCTGAGATACCATCTTACTCCTGTTAGAATGGCTAAAACCTAAAACACCAATAACAGTATATGCTGGAGAGGATGTGGATAAAGGGGAACACTTCTCCACTGCTGGTGGGAGTGCCAACTTGTACAGCCACTTTGGAAATCAGTATGGTGACTCCTCAAGAAAATGGGAATGAGTCTACCACAAGATCTAGCAATTCCACTCCTAGGCATATACCCAAAAGAAGCACATTCATACAACAAAGACATCTGTTCAACAATGTTCATAGTAGCACTATTTGTAATATCCAGAAACTGGAAGCAGCCTAAATGCCCCTCAACCAAAGAATGGATAGAGAAAATGTGGTACATTTACACAATGGAGTACCACTCAGCAGAAAAAAACAATGGAATATTGAAATTTGCAAGAAAATGGATGGAACTAGAAGAAACCATTCTGAGCGAGGTAACCCAATCACAAAAAGACAAATATGATATGTACTCACTTGTGTGTGGTTTTTAGACATAGAGTAAAGGATTACCAGCCTACAATCCACACTGCCAGAGAAATTACTAAACAAGGAGGACCCTAAAAGAGACTAACATTGTCCCCTGGAGAAGGGGAAAGGGTCACCATCCCCTGAGCAAATTGAGAGCATGGGAAGAGGAGGGAGGGAGCTACAAGAATGAGAAGGGAAGAAGAGGAAGGATGCAGAGGTCATGAGGAGCAGAAAGGTCGAGTCAGGTGAAGAATAGAAGAAAGGATATGTGATAGGTAGAGTTATAGTTGGGGGTGTGGTAGGGGAGGACAGGAGGGAGAAGGGAACTGGGATTGTCATGTAAATCAATCTGGTTTCTAATTCAAATTTTAAAAATGATATAAAAAACAAAAAACAAAAAAATATTTTGGTTTTGTGATATGTTTGGAGATTAAAGCAACATTAACAGTTGCACTTTAAAAAAATAATACCATAGATAAAAAAGAGATTATCTGCCATATCTTGCCAGGCTTTGTGAAAATGTGCTGTGATGGCACATGTGTTTTTTGTTTTTATTCATAACTTCTGGCCTTTTAACTTCCTCCCCAAGGAATGCCATAGGACTAGAAGTCCTTTTCTGCAAGGTGGATCTTAAGAATTTTAATCTCTCTCTGACTTGGAGGTTGACCATAAAGAAATTCTCTGACCTTGTCTGATGACAGATGTTAAGACTGTTTGAGAGACTATTTTGGGCTGTGTGTAGAGGAACAAATGCTAGGCAGGCAGGCCAACAGGAGTCTAAGCAAAAGGGCCTTGCTAGGTCTCACCACCCAGTCTACTCCTATTTTATAGACAATGAACTCTGCACAGAGCATGAGGTTCTGAGACAGCTGAGCATGAAGAGGCCTCTAAAGACAAGTGGAGGACAGCATGGAAGTTCTATGTCCCTGCACATTTCTTCATCTGGTGCCTTTATAATACCTTTCCAATAAACAAGTGCATGTGTCACTCTGAGTCATATGAGCAGCTCAAGAAAATTTAGTGTAGAAACATCCTCCCAGACAGAAGCATGAGTAAGACACCCTAGGCCTTGTGATTAACATCGAAGTGGAGGATGCAGTCTTGGCCACTGTATCCCCAACCCTAGACTGCCTCCAGGTAACATTACAGTTGAATTTGTGGACACCCAGCTAATGTCCACAGCAAAACTGCTTGCTTGCTTGCTTACTGCTGGGGAGAAACCACCATACCTTTTGTAGTAGTAGAAGTTATTGGTGCCATGAGTGTGTACTATAGTTGTTATCTATCTCAGTTGAGTTTCATTTTTTTACTGCACCTTCAGATGCCAACAGATGAGGTGTCCATCTTAAGAAATTTTAGACTGAAAACAAAGGAGCTCAATAACACAAATGAAAGTAACATTTCCAGTATCTTTTTGCAGCAACAGTTTTTAAACTACTACAGATAATAACAATAAATTCCAAAGTAGAAGGTGAATATAATCTAATTTTGTGTGTATCCAAAGTACTGTAGCAAAAAGAGCAGAGCAAATACCTTTAACCATGTGCATGATTTCACTAGTATCTGCATTTGAGACTGCAAGCCAATGATGCCGACGACTAGCATAGAAATAGTTATAAACCTTCTTATGAGTGGAATGCAAACAATAGAAGATTAAAACCTATAGACACTGTCATGCTCCATTGTCAAAGATAAATTCTAGGTGTGCATTGTGGTTTATGTCTTCTACTCAAGCTTTGTTTGTTTGATTTTTACTAACATTTAATATTTTATCATCCAAATAGCATCCGCTTACTGGGAAAAACAAGAAAGAAAAGCATTTCCTCTATTATTGTCTAGAAAGAATCACCATTAACACTTGCTGTGGACTTTAGAAAGAGAGAGTTAAGAATCACGGACCAGCATTAAATCATATTCTGAACAATCCTTTCAATAGTGAATAATACACCTCTGGTTCCTTGAACAACTATGGTAGCAAAAGGCCTCAAGAAGCAGATAAAAACCACCCCTAAAACAGAGCACTAGGATCCCAGGAGATTGGAGGAAAGGGGTGTGAGATTATGTTTGCAAACTGATAATACCTCAAGACCTGGGTAAAGCACCCCTACAACAGAGCACTAGGATCCCAGGAGATTGGAGGAAAATGATGAGATTATGTTTGCAAACTGAAAAGGAAACATACACACAGGAACCTATATGTTTTCAACCTAAAATACATACAAAATACAAATTCTTATAAATAAATGGCTGGCTTTCTGCTTAGGTTTACTTTCTCTTTTTTTCTCTCCATTATCTCTCCATTTCTCTCCATGTAAATTAGAAACAAGATTATTTTATATGTGAATCCCAGTTCCCTCTGCCTCCCCTCCTCCCCTGCCTCCCACCCAACTAACATCCTATCTATCCCATACCCTTTCTGCTCCCTAGGGAAGGTGAGGCCTTCCATAGGGGTTCTTCAGAGTCTGCCATATCCTTTAGAATAGGGCCTATTGCCCTCCCCTGTGTGTCTAGGCTTAGGTAGTATCCCTCTATGTGAAATGGGCTCCCAAAGTCCATTCCTAAGCTAGGGATAAGTACTGATCTACTACAAAGACCCCATAGATTTCCAAGTTCTCCTCAATCATACCCACTTTCATGGGGTCTGGTTCAGTCCCATGCTGGTATCACAGTGATCAGTCTGGGAACCAAGAGCTCTCCCTTGTTCAGGCCAGCTGTTTCTGTGGGTTTTTCCAGCCTGGTTTTGACCCCCTTTTCTGCTTAGGTTTTTACATGTTGATAAAGATACTGATCTACTTATTAAGTAAACATTTATCAAATATCTGTAATGTGCCAGCACTGTGGCTATTAGGTGGAGTAATAACTGCTTAGTTCTCAAGGGTTTCATAGGATAATAGAAGATAATAACTTACAACAATATGGTAAGTATCACTATTGAGAAATGAGCAAGGCATTATGGGAGCCAGATTAATATCACCGAGAAAAACTTGTACTTCCCACTTCTCTAACCATAGTTTTGCCTCCTTCATTTCTCTTTTCTACGTTGACCATAGTCCAGAAAGGCACCAAACAAGAAGAGGATCTAGTATGCTTACCAATGTCAAATGATTAAGTCAGATGAACACTAATGATGCCATTGATTTGGGCCTTAAAAGATCACCGGTGAATCACTGAAAATATTGTCTTTAATATTATAGCAAATAGAGACTCAACATGAAGGTGCCTCCTATTGCAGTTGAATGAAGAAAAGTTGCTAATCTTTTACAGTAGTCTACAAAAATAGTTATTATTCCAACTCTAGTTTTGCTCTCAGAACCTCGTTACTCATGCAGAGTGGTGGCTGGGCAAAACGTGCAGCCTAGGTCCCCTCACTGGCTTGTAGATTTTGCTTAGGGGAAATAGCTCTGTTTATTCATGCATGGTGTCACACACACATCAGGAATCTCAACCCTCAGGAAGCTGAGCCAGAAAGATCATAAGTTTAGGATAGATCTGGACTACAAATGAGATCCTATCCTGAAACAAGAACGAAAGGCCCTGTGCCATTCATTTATGGAAGCAAAGGTCTGAGAAGAACGACTTTTGAAAAGACAAAGACAGGCGATTGCTTCTTCAGTTCATTCTGTGACTTTCCATGTCTCTGACACCGGGTCCCTCTCTGGGGTTAACAAGGCAAGGGGCATGAAAATGGAGAAAACGGTTTTCAGCTCTCCCATTTCTGTCCTCAGGATGAAATAATCCTTCATCTCCTCCCAATTGTCTTCCACCTGTTCTCCGGGGAAACACGAAAAGTTTAAGGTGGGAAACGGGATTTATGGATCCAGAACTTGACAAGCACAACCAAGTCACTTGACGGATTTATTCACTCATTAGATTTAACCTGAGTATAATGGCAACTGCCACCCGATTTCCCTTTTAAAAATGTCTCAATCACTGTAGGTCCACCAGCGACTGATCTGTTTTTACAAAGTGTAGGAGTCGCCATCTAAAACCTATAACCTGTCACAGTCTGTCATCCTTGCAGAGATGAGGCCGTTATTTAAATTAGATTGCCAATGATTTTTTCCTCTGCAATGGACTTTTAGGTAGTGATATGTCATTCCAGGCCACCATAAGCTGGTGGTTAGTGTTCTCAAGATATTAGTTCTGCTTGTAATTTGCTGCTTTCAGAAAAGCATGCTGGTGATATAAAAATGATTTCGTCTCTGTTTATGCCTGGCAAAAAAAAAGGAAGAAAAAGGGGAAGAATCCAAAGAAATATATTGGACATCATTACCTGAATATGAGCTAGGCATTATGGAATGTAGGAAAATGTAAAGTAACTTCACTTACTGCCAGCTAGGATTGTTGCTTGATGAGATGTCTCTTTTGAATGGGGAAAGAAAATAATCCCTCACATTTTTTGATTAGTACTCAAGAGTTCATAATGCCTTAAAGAGGCATGATCTCATTTAATTTACACAGCAATGCTTTGTGCTGGTCAAGGATATTCTCTCCGCATTATTCTCTTTTACACACAGAGGAACAGGCTCGGAACACTTTCAGAGATTCACTCAAGGTTACAAAGAGTTCATAAATGATACAATAAAACAAACTCAAAATTATATATTCACAGTGTCTTCTAGGAAAAGCCTGCTGCTTTCTGGGATGGTGTTCCCACCTGTAATCCCAGCACTCTGGAGGTTTATGACTACAAGAGCAGCCTGATACAGGTAGTGACCTCCAGGCCATCAAGGACAGCAGAGCAAGACTGTCTCAAAAACATTAAATGAAGCTGAGTGCACTGGCAAGTACCTATAATCCCAGCACTTGTGGAGACCAGAGGATCAGGAGTTCAACAATATCCTTGGTTGCATAGAAATTTTAAGGTCAACCTGGGTTACATAAGACCCTTCATCTAAAGAAGAAGAAGAAGAAGAAGAAGAAGAAGAAGAAGAAGAAGAAGAAGAAGAAGAAGAAGAAGAAGAAGAAGAAGAAGAAGAAGAAGAAGAAGAAGAAGAAGAAGAAGAAGAAGGGCAAGAAGCAACAAACAACAAACAACAAAATGCTTTTGAGTCTTTCTGGCTTCAAGCTATTTTCTGCAGTGGATTCATTTTCAAATGTTTGAAGGCATGAGCAGTCACGTTGAAGAGATGATACATGGGGCTTGTGAGATGGCTTAGCTGGTGAAGAAGATGCAGTCTTACAAGCCTAAGGACTCAAGTTCAATCCCTAGAATCCACATAAATGTGGAAGGGAAGAACTGACATCTAAGAACCGACTTCCACATGCATCCACACATACATACATCATACACATACACAATAACAATAAAATTTTAGAGACTACAAAAAAGATACAATATCTAAGTTCAGTGTGCACCTCACAGTTTTCAAGCTATGTACTAGACTCACCTGGGAAGAGTTTAAATATCCTGGTTCCCAAGGTCCCTCAATTCAAGCAAGTCAAATCACCTGGGGTGGGAGCAGAAGCCAGCATCCTTATAATTTCTCAGAGAATAGTGAAAGCGTAGCCAAGTTGACTCACCCTCAAAATGACTGTGCATTGAAACCCACTGAGAAGCACATCAGATAAAAGCCCTCATGCTCTCAAATTTTGATGACTTAGATAGGGGTGGATCTCAGGTAACTGAATGTTAACAGGTTCTCCTATTGACCCTGGTGTATACAAAGTTTGAACACCTACAAGGTAAGAACAACTTTCAAGTTAAATAAATAGGTTTGATAGACATTTCCCACTTGTCTGATTCGTAACAAGTTATTTAACCTCTCCAAAGTGCTATATTTTGGGAGCCTTACCTTTAAAGATTTGACAACAGCACTACTGTTGTTTCACAAGTGTCTTGACATTAAGCAATTCTACTCACAATATAGTAATTCTCAAGTGTGTTCCCTAGACCAGCATATCATTATCACTCAGTATATACTCAGATACACGAAAATGAGCAGGTGTCCCATAACACTAAATAAGACACTCGGAGAATGCTCCCAGAAGCATTTAACAAGGAGCCCTTTAAGTCAAGTGTGCTTGCTGAAATCTGATCTTAGCTTAAAAGGCCCAATGTCCTGTAGACAACAAGTATGCACTCAAAAATATTACATGCTGAGATGACCCCGTTTCTGCCATCATCCTCACTAGTGTGTACTCTAATTTCATTTCTGTTGCTGTTCTAAAATATCATCACAAAAAGTAATTGGTGGGGGAGAAGTTTTACTTGGCTTACAATTCCAGTTTACAATTCATTGCTGGGGAGGGGAACCAAGGTGGGAACTGAAGGCCCCATATCCACAGCCAAAAGAGGGTAGAGATGAATGCTGCCTGCTTGGCTGCTTGCTTACCTGTCTTCCTGCACACCTGCCTGCCTGCCTGCCTGCCTGCCTGCCTTCAGATAGCTTCCTTCTCCTTTCTATTGCACTCCTACCTTGGAAACAGTGCTGCCCACAGTGGGCAATTAATAACCAAGACAGCCACACACAGAGATGCCCTTAAGCCAACCTCATCTAGATAACTCCTCACTGAGACTCTTCCCAGAGGATTCTAGGATATGTAAAGCCAGCATGTGAAACTAACAAGCATGGTAAGAAAGATTTCTAAAGCCTGGTAAATAACAATAATAGTAGTAATAATAACAACACTAGTAATAACCTCAAAATTCACAGCTGGAGATCAAACTACCAAGGAAGAGAAGAGCCAGGGTCAGGGTTACTACCATAACCATCAACATAAACAGTTTTTGTCTGATGCCCTAGTCAGCATTCCTGGTGAGTTTTAACCATCTGACTGTACCATTTCCCTCTTGCAAACCCTGCTTATGGTGTTGATTACCTTTGCTACACAATCTTATAACCGTACCCCTGCATCTACACCAGATACGTATGTATAACTGGCCCATCTTCTTTTAAAAACAAATCTCCACATGAGCAACATGCCTGTCTAGCTCCTGACCCGTGTTTGGCTATTAAGAACAATTGCCTCCAGGAAAAAAAAGCAAAATAAATTGAGTAGTTATCTGAAATAGAACTTCTGAGATCCTACTTTGTGCTAGAATTTCATAAATGAACAAAATGGACCTCAGCCACAGCTTAATCTATTCTAAATCAAAGGAGAAACCAGATATTAAAAATGCTCATAAATAGTTAAATGGCTATATGGGCACAAAATTCTACAAAGGAAAAGGAGGTACCTTTGCAGATGGTCATGGGGCTTGTGACCTTTTTTTCACAACAGCAATTCTTGGGTGCCCTAGAGAGTGACCTCTGAGAAAATTATGCACACCCTGGGAATGGGTGTATAGAAAATATACAGGATGATGACATGCAGGGCACAGAGGTTACGAAGATCACAGTTGGAATAGCAAGTGCAAAACATGTCATTAGGGCTAGCTTACACTTTCTGAGGTTTAGTCTAGTATCATCATGGCAGGACATGACAACATTCAGACAGACATGGTGCTGGAGAAGGAGCTGAAGTTCTACATCTTGATCTGCAAGCAACAGGAAGTGAACTGTGTTTCACAAGTGACATAGCTTGAGCATAAAAGATCTCAAAGCCCACCCTACAGTGACATACTTCCTCCTAGTAGGCCACACCTACTCCAACAAAGCCACATCTCCTAATAGTGCCACTCCCTATGAGGGCCATTTGCATTCACATGCCACCACAGGCATCTAAGCTGTTTGCTTGTCCTATCTACTTTGAATAGAGCAGTGATGAACACGGATAGGCTTGCATCTCTATAATAGGATATAGAGCCCTTTGGGTATATGACCAGGAGCAGTACAGCTGAGTTATCCAGTAGTTCTGTTTCTAGCTTTATGAGGAGCCTCCACACTGATTTCCACACTGGCTGCACTAGTCTAATCTATACTCCCAGCAAGAGTGAAAATGGGGCTCTTCTTTCCTCACAGCTTTGCCAGCACCTGCTATCATTTGATACGTTTTTTATAACAGCCATTTTGACTGGGATAAGTTGGGTACTGGCAGTCATTTTAATTTGCATTTCTCTGGTGGCTAATGGTCTTAAACACTTTTGAAGTATTTGTTAGCTTTTAATGTTGTTTAGAGAACACAGTTCAGTTCCCAAACCCATTTTTCAGTTGCGGTGTTTAGTCTATTGTTGCAAAAGCTTTTTAGTTCTTTGTACACTCTAGATAGCATCCTCTGTTAGATATAAAGCTGTCAGAAATGGTCTCCCATTCCATAGGCTGCCTTTTCATACAACTGGTCGTTTCCTGCACTATTCAGAAACTTCCTACATCTGTGAAGTCCTTACTATTTTTCAAATGTTGAACTTACTTCCTGAGTGTCCAGAGTCCCATTCAAGAAATCCCACGCCTGTATCTTTATTGTATTAACTATTTTTCCTCTAGTGGCTTCAGAGTTTAAACTTCCTCCCAGATAGCTAGCTTTTCTTAGTTGTGGAAGGCACTGTGCAGGCTGCTAGGGCACATAAGGCATCATGGTCTAACACAGCTATGGATCCTAGGAACTATAATCCCAACATGGTAGTCAAGATATGCCAAATCATATATGACTTTTATATGGTGACCAATTGCTCTCAGTTTAAATTTTAGGCCTAATCCAGAGGAAGGGGAATGCCCAGTACTGTAAACCCCATCAAAAACCCTTAGCTATGGAGGTCATAAACCTAGGGGAAAATTTAATAGTTCTGTTTAGCTAAATTGGTATGGCACCAAATGACTTAAGTATCTATGCTTATACTCATGGACTAACACTACTCTCAGTGTTAGTCAGAGAAGGTTCACTATGATGTGAGTAACAGAGAATGCAGAAAGCCATAGCTGCTCAAGGTGTGGGGAATAAGTGATGGCTGAATGCTAAGCCCTAAACAAGATGTGTATACAACTGCCTCTAAGGCTCAGAGAACATCATGGGAGAAGGGGCAGATAGAATGAATTAGAAGACAGAGAGCAGGACTGGGAAATTCTGTGTTTGGTGCATGGTGCATAAAAAAGACACTACAAACATGATCTCAAGGCAACTGTGGCTGCCCGCACTAGCCCTGCTCAACACTGGGCCTGTCAGCATTGAATCATAGATTGAAGATGTATCATGGGTCCCTATGCCTCCTGCTGAACTATTGGCCATTAATGGATTCTGAGAGAGGAACAATATTTGTCTTCAATTGTGTTCATAATAGTGAGCCTACCACCTCCAGCTGATAGTTCCAACCCATTGAGACACAGACTATTCTAGTGAAAATTAGTGGGGGGTTGTTTTTTGCTTTTATAAAGGCATGAGTATTAGAAACAGACTTTGGGGATAGAATGGGAGAGATATAAGAAAGCCAGGTGTGAATATATATGCGCACACATTTCTATTGGTCTTGTGTTTTGAAAAAGCTTGTGTATATAAGAAGATGGTCCGTTGTGCTTCAGCCCCATTGAGAACAGAGGGAGTTGTTAAGATTTTAATCAGCAGTGAAAACAGAAATTCAGTGTGAAATATTCTCTTAACATCAACAGATAGAATCTCTTTAGAGCTGTTACAAAGGTATACTTGGGTGGCTCCTGAAGGTGTTGCTAAATTGTACATTTTCTTATTTTTGGATCTGTTTTCCCTGGAAGAATGGTCAACTCAGTAATTTCTTCATCACTCATTGATATCCTAAGAGGGGCATGCCAAGGAAAATAATGAAATTGAAACAACAGTGTCATCTAGTGGAAATCTCAAGAATAGCATTCAATATGCCAATCTAGGATTAAGTAAAATCCTATAAATAAATTAATTTTTCAGAGAGATTCGACTTGTTTCAAAATTTTGTCTTAACATTCAAGCCTTCACCACACACACTGATGAAAAAGATAAGGCCAAAATCATCAGGCTTGTGGATAGCTAAATCCTTGGGGGGAAATGACAGTTTATAACATAATCTGGCAGGTTAAAGGCTAAACCTAAAAGAATTAGAATGCTTTCATTAAATTCCTAATGAACACTTTTAATGTATATCTTCTGTTTTCCAGGTCTGGTGCCAAGTAGAAATCTCTTTTGCAGGCAAAGGGTGATTGCTGATTACCAAGCAGAAACTGAAAATAGTCACATGATGTCAGAGTCCTCTAGTCCTTTGTAGACTAGGTGACCTTCTCTGACAGTCTCATAGAAAATGTCTCATATGGGCCTTTCTCACAGAGGATTCAAGTACCAGCTGAATCCAAACATTGCACAGTCCCTAAATTGATGATCTGTGTCTCATGCTGATAGCAGTTACTGAAACAGAAAGGGATCTTGAGAGAGTAGAATGTGACTTACATGTAGAAACTACATATTCCAGTTATCAGTGGATTGTCTTTCAGCTATTATTCTTTGCCATAACGAAGCTGGATCTTATATTCCTTGTTTGTAGCTTGGATAATGTTGCAATCTGAACTCTGCAGGAAGAAGATGCAGGAAGGACCCTGCAGGAGGAAGTTGTGCCTTTTGTTTCCATGGTGCTCCTCTGGGCAGACACCTGCATCTGCTGCCTCCTGCACAGCACCTAGCTGCCAGGAACCTGGCTCCTGGGGTGCTCACTGGCTGGCACAGAATGACGCTACCCATATATGGCTACCTCCTTGCTCAACAGACGTCTGTCTATAAAGTGCCACTGGCCTGGCATCAACTCATATGCGGCTTCCCAGGGACCCTTTCGAGCAGTTTTACATTTCCTAAGACTTCTCCACTCTGTAAAGAGCAGGTGCCATTCCCTCTCCAATTAAGCACAGCTCTGTGCTTTCTGGGGGAAAGGATGGGGGTGAAAGATGCCTTTTCCATGTTTGTCCTTCATTAGGTTCCCCCATACACACCCCGAGTGCCTGTACCCTACACCAGCTATTTTGTAGCCTTTAAAGTTCTCTTGATTTCTCAATCTACAATTCCCATTACTTCCCAATATAGTTGAGCAAAGGGGTCAAGACCATGTTGGGGAAACCCACAGAAAGAGCTGACCTGAGCAAGCGGGAGCTCACGGACCCCAGTCTGACAACTGGGGAACCAGCATAGGACCCAACCAGGCCCCCTGAACATGGGTGTCAGTTGTGGGGCTTGGACAGTCTGTGGGGCCTCTGGCAGTGGAACCGGTATTTGTCCCTAGTGCACAAATGGGCTTTGGGAGCCCGTTCCCTATGGAGGGATACTCTCTGAGCCTAGATACAGGGGGAGGGCCTAGGTCCTGCCCCAAATGATGTGATAGACTTTGATGATCCCCATGGGAGACCTCACTCTCTCTGAGGAGTGGATGGAGGGTAGGATGGGGGGGTGGGAGGACAAGAGGGAGAGAGAAATGGGATTGATATGTAAAATAAGTTTGTGTTTAATTTAAATAAAAGTTAATTTTAAGAAAAGAAAAGAAATCACTGTACCAACTATTCCCTGTACAGTTTGCTCTGTCTCCTGATTGGATCATAGTTACACCAATGGTAGCTAGGAGCAGACTGAAGTTTTGTGGGTGCTGAATTTCACATAATTTGACATCCACCTTCAAAAGGAATGCAATGAAATATTGATGGAGAATCTTGAAAGGATCTCATGCAAATGAGATCAGAGGGACTCTGAAACATCACAGAAAATCCTCCCACAACAGTAGTATTGTTTTTATCATAAAGAGTGGGGGAGGCATGGACCTTTCCTGGGCTCATGGGATTAGGGAAATGAAGCTAGTTGCCACAGGTGAGTGTTTTAAAGAGCTTCTGAAATGGTGGTTCTCAACCTATGGGTTGTGACCTTTGGGAGTCACGCGTCAGATATACTCCTGTGTATCAGATATATATATATATATATATATATATATATATATATATATATATCAGTTAATAAGCATAGAAAAATCACAGTTGGCAGTGGTAACAAAATGATTTTATGGTTGGGGGTCACCCCAACATGAGGAACTGTATCAAAGCATCGCAGCATTAAGAAGGTTGAGAGCCAATGTACTGAGGGAATATTGAAGCTTAGCTAATGGGCTGGCTCTGTTCCATGCCTTTGGTGTGTCTTCTCTTTCCACATCCCTTCTCACACTTTGGCTCCCTGTGAGTCCTTTTCTGGCCCTTCATAGACCAGCTAAACAGGTCTGTCATTTCCTCATGTCTGCCAGCCACAGCCAGCCTGGACACAGCTATATTTTATTATTATGTGCAAATAGACCAACGGTACATTTCACCCTGTGATTCTGCAAACAGAAATGTAAGAATGTAGCCACGTCTCTCTTGCTTAGTAAATCTACAAGTCATTCAGTAAAAGCTGAACTAAATAGAATTAGATGATACAAGTTCCTGAAATGAGCCAGTGCCCTTCAAATCACATTTTATGAGTAATTATTACTACTATCCAAATCTGTAATAATGAAATTGTTAACATGAATTATCTCCCAAGTTGAGTTCTATAGACACCAGTCTAGATGGAAAACTTCATATTGATCTAACAAACCATCTCAAATCAGAAAAGATGCTACAGCTTTTCATTGAAGCTGAGATATAGAAGAAGCAAACATCCATATACTGTTTTTGAAATGGATGTCATTTAAATTATATTAGCACTGAAGGTGATTGTCCTTGCTTAAGTATGAGTCTGCCTGCTATGTCACTTCCTGCCTGTATCACAAGACTTCTTTTTACCACATTTCCCAGAATCCTCCTTGACTCCTAGTCCCACCTATCTTTCTGCCTCATTGGCCAAACAGTGCTTTATTCATTAACCAATAAGATAAATATACACAGAAGGACATTCCTCATCATCTCTGATAAAAAGAACTTTTATAATGCTGAAGAAAACCATAACCATAACTATCTGTCTTCAACTCCATCAAAGACCACATTCCCCATCATGGACCAGTTATCCCACATCAGTTAACAGAGTTTAAGTAATCCCTCACAGACATTCCGAGGCCCTTGTCCTGGGTGAATCTAGATTGCATCAATCTGGCCATTGAAACTACCAATCTCAACGTCTTAGCTACTTAACTAAGTGCTCTGAACCACTGAGATTTCTTCCATGCACTCACCAAGTCATCCAGCCAACCAGCCAACAGGGAACAGTGGCAACTGCAATTCTAATCTCAGGAATCCCACTTTCTAATTTGTGGATCCTTCCTTTCCCCACATTCTTCCTTTAAGTAAAACAAAACTTTCCCTCTGTTGTACATCTTGCTTGCCCCTAGACGCCTCTCACGAAACTTGTGTCATTATGTAGTTTCTTTCCAAATGCTCAAACATTGAAATCATGGCAGATGAACTTGATTTATGGTCCCTTTTGGATGGAAGGATGGATGGATGGATGGATGGATGGATGGATGGATGGATGGATGGATGGGAGAGGGAGTGATGAAGGGAGGATGGGAGGGAGGGTGAATACATGGGGGAAGACTATAAGCACTTTTATTATCTCACTTGCATTATCTCAAGAGCTACACCCACACCCGTGTATTCGCACTGTGCTGATTTTGTTTTCTGGAAAGAGGAAACTTTAACTGAGTAATTAGCTCTATCAGAATTGCTGCAAGTAAATCTGGGGCATTTTCTAAATTAATGATGGATGTGGGAGAGCTCAGCCCATTGTGGGCTGTGCCACCCTTGGCAGGCATGTCCTGAGTTACATCAAAAAGCAAACTGAGCAAGCCATGAAGAGCAAGGCAGCAAACAGCATTCCTTCATGGTCTCTGCTTTAGTTCCTGCCTCTGGGTTCCTACTTGGACTCCCTGTACTGAGTTCCCTTCGTGGTAATTTTTAACCTGTCAAATGAAATAAACCCTTTCCTCCCAAGTTGCATCCGTCACGCATCACAGAAATAGGTACCTAACTGGGACATACACATATATAAAGATTAAAGTCTAGGGTCCACACATATGTAAAGATTAAAGTATAGGGACCACACATATATAAAGATTAAAGTCTAGGGTCCACACATATATAAGAACTAAAGCCTAGGGTCCACACATATAAAAAATTAAAGCGTAGGGTCCACATAAGACAAAAAATATGAAGCATTTGTCTGAGGTTTTTGCCTAATATAATACTTTCCTATTCAATAAAAAATTATGATTTTATTTTACTTTATGGTTGAGTAAAACTCCTTTGTGTTTATGTATGTACCACATTTTCATTATCCATTCATCTGTGGGTAGATACTTAGTGTGATTCCATTTCCTAGCTATTGTGAGTAATAAAATGTGTGGCATCTCTGTGGTTAAGAATCTTTTGGATAAATGGCCAGTGGTATTGTTGAGTCATGTGGTACTTCTATTTTTAGTGTTTTGAGAAACTTTCATACTTATTCCATAGTAGCAGGGCTAGTTTACACTCCCACCAGCAGTGAATAAGTGTCATTTTCCACATTCTTATCACCATTTTTTGTCAATTATTTTCTCCACATTTGCTGTTCTGGCTGAGGTAAGATGGAATCTCAAACAGGTTTGAGTTTTCAGTTTCCCAATGGCTGAGATGCTAAGCATTCCAAAACAGTGTTTACTGGTCATTTTATGTTAGTACACTTCAGAAGAAAATCAAAGATTGTTGGTCAAAAATCAGGCCCAGTGAGATGATTCAGTCAGTAAGGGTTTTTGCCACCAAACTTGACAGCCTGAGTTCAATACCTGTAACCCACATGGTGGAAGGAGATACTGACTCCTGCAAGTTTTCCTGTGACCTCATGAGTCTGCCATGGCGTGCACCCAGCCACACAACACACAAAAAATAAATATGATAAAAATTAGTTTTTTAAAGAGTGGTTTATCCCAGGGTGTTGGTGGCGCACGCCTTTAATCCCAACACTTGGGAGGCAGAGACAGGCGGATCTCTGTGAGTTCAAGGCCAGTCTGGTCTCCATAGCCAGTGCCAGTATAGGCTCCAAAGCTACACAGAGAAACCCTGTCTCGGAAAAAAAAAAAAAAAAAAAAGGAGTGGTTTATCAGCGTAGCTTTAGAAAATAAAATAAGAAAGATAGTCTTTTGATTGTTTGAGTACGTGGGATGTCCATCCACAAGTGAACACCATGATTGCAAATTTAGCTTTAGGAAAACTGGGAAGAAAACCAAGTAAACCAGTGTGCCTCTGTTACTGGTGCTTCCCTCTCCTGTTGGCCTTGTGATTTTGAAGGTAAAGTGATTTTGTAGTGAAGTCCCAGGGACTGCTCTAATTGCATGAGCTACAATCAACTTCGCAGTGAATGGTGGTTTCTCCCCTGAGTATCTCATTTACTATAGAAAGGCTAAATGAGGGCTCGGAGAGGACTGAGGCTGAGGAATTATTTGATAGACAAACTGAAGCACAGATATAAAAAGGAAATAGAGTACATCTGAGCTGTTGAAAGTCAGCCTAGCAAACACTCTCATTTCCTTTTGAAGGGTCCTATTTCAGAGACATCCTTCAGCATAAGCAAAAGATGCATTTTAATGGCAATAATTATTTCTGAATAACATCATGTTCTATTGAGATTAACAACTGTACATTTGCAAATTAACTCAATTTGGGAAGGGAAACAATGTCAGGCCACACAAGGATTCTACTGGGCGAAAGATAAACATGAGTCTCAGCAGCATATGAATAGCTTGTAGACAGAAAAAAATCCTTCTCTTGTGTCTGCAAAGCACTGTTATTACTGCAAAAACTAATTTGCCAACACCAGTCTTATACATTCTGGGGTCCTTCCATGTAATAACAATAACAATAACTCACCCTAAAGCTTCACTTACCCTAATGCATTTGCTCCAGTTTTGGACCTTGAAGGCTCAACAATTTGATTTCATGGAGCACAAACTACAGATTCATTCTTCATGGGTAGATTCACAAGACACAAGTTCTTTATTTTATTTGAATTAGAAACAAGATTGTTTTACATGACAATACCAGTTCCCTTCTCCCTCCGGTCCTCCCCTACCACCTCCCCCCTCCCAACTAAAACCCTACCTATCACATATCCTTTTGCTCCCCAGGGAGAGTGAGGCCTCCCATAGGGTGTCATCAGAGTCTATCATATCCTTTGGGATAGGGCCTAGGCCCACCCCTGTGTGTCTTGTCTCAGGGAGTATTCCTCTATGTGGAGTATTCCTCTATATGGAATTCCTCCCAAAGTCCACACCTGTGATAGGGATAAGTACTGAATTACTACAGCAGGTCCCGTAGATTTCTGAGGTTTCCTCACTGAAACCCATGTTCCTGGGGTCTGGTTCAGTCCCATGCTGGTATCCCAGCTATCAGTCTGGGTAGCAAGAGTTCCCCGATGTTCAGGTCAGCTGTTTCTGTGGGTTTCACCAGCCTAGGACCAAGTTCTTAATATGTGTATTTGTATAGCAACTATCACAACAGCATTAATCATAATAACCAAAAGAGCATAAAGAAAACAAGTATCCAAATACAAATATATTAAAGAATCAAAATGTAGTCTTTAAAAGACAAGGAATTCTGGGACCAAATTGGTGGTTCAATGAGTAAAGTGTTTGGTGCACAAGCATGAGGAAATAACGTTAGATACCCCAAATCTATGTAAAACAAGACACAGTGGTGTGCACCTGTAAGCCTAGCGCTCCTATAGGAACAGGAGACAGAGACAGAAGCAGTAGAATCCCCATAAAAGTTCATGCAACAACTAGAATGATGTACACAGCAATGAACAAATGGATTCTATCTCAAACAAGGTAGATGGTAAGGATCAACAGTCAGGATTGTTCTTGAGCCTCCACATACATGTCATAGCACATATGCACCTCCTTAAACACACACACACACACACACACACAGAGAGAGAGAGAGAGAGAGAGAGAGAGAGAGAGACTGGTAAACAAATTCTGACATATGCCATAACTTAGATGGTGGTTAACAAGGACCGGCGCAGAGTGAAAACATTTTAATGGAAGCAGCTGATGTTTTGCAAAGAGGAAAGATTAAGGAGATATGGAGTATGATCATACAACAATGCAGTTATGAATGCAGTTGTTGTGAAGGCAGTTAATGCCATTGGAACCTACGCTTAAAAAGTTTAGATACTACGTTTTACATTGCATCTATTTCACCAGAATTCCTGAGAGTAGGACTTCCTGTTTTTAATGCATTTAGAAGTACACATTTTTCCCAGGGCCTTGAATATCTGCATTGTGTACATAGCTTCCTATTTCTCTGTAACAGAGAGCAAAGCAGAATCATAAACAGAAGGGTGGCTGGAGGGCACGGACTTTAAATAAAGGGAGAGCAGTGAGTTGGGTGTCTAGGGCACCAGTCCAACACAGATGGCACAGGGGTCTCACAATGGGGACAGACTTGTCAGAAGGGCTGAACCACAGGGAGGACAGAGGACAGAGCTCCCTGTATTCACATTCACAACATGGACACTGCCAGGGGTCTTGGCAAAGGTTCCCTCTGGTTCTATCTGCCAAGACCTGCCATGTTTTCCGTCTTCTAAGACTAACTAATTCTTTTTGGATTAACCTAATTTTTTCTAGATATGCAAATATATTCAATTATATTATAGTAAAGCATTCAGGTCCAGAGGCTATGCTGCCTAAAGAAACCTCACAGATGAAATCCAACCATGTTGATGCCACTTCAAAAATTCTCACACTGCCCTTATTTTCAAAGTTTCAGGAATACTTCATGGTAGCCTCAGGCTTTAACCTTCATAGCCCCTCTTCTTGTGATATTAAGTAACATTCAGTTCAATTTTCCTGCATTATAACATTTGTAACTGCTCTGTACTGAAGAGTCACTAGTTAGGACTTGCTGAGAATGATCGAGCAGTCTGAAACAGATGGCACAAAGAAAAGGAGACTAGAGAAAGTGAAGAGTAAAGTATGTACAGGAAGAAGAAAAAAGGGAGAGGATAACAGAATTATGTAGTCGGGTATTTACGTGCACATTAGACACTATTATCAAATGCTGGTAGTCACCTAAATTTCCCAAATGTGTCTCATTAACAGGACAGAGCTGAAAGTATTGCCTGTCATGGTATGGGAAAACACAAACTCCACAACAGTGGCTCTCACCCTTTCTAATGCTGTGACCCTTTAATACAGCTCCTCATGGACCCCCAACCATAAAATTACTTTCTTGCTACTTCATACTGTAATTTTGCTACTGATATGGATTATAGTATAAATATCTGATATGTAGGATATCTGATATAGATCCCAAAGGGGTCATGTCCCATACATTGGAAACCAGTGCTCTACAGCTTTGACTGTGTTCAGGCAAGGGAAATCTGTTTAAGGTTTCTATTTCTATGTGGCACTTGGTTAAGTCTGAGTGATCATCAGGATATACTATTTCAGGGTGGTGGAAGGAACAACACAAGGATTTGAAGATGACAAGTTAAAAAAAGTTAGGGATAAGAATTATTTACTGAAAAATCCTATTGGGAAGTTCCTATGAAGAATAATAATTTTTCTGGTCCATCTCCTGGAATTATAAACTTGTTTCAATAAAAACAATTGAAGAATAAAATATGTTTACATAGATCATAAGCAGTGTGAGATACACGGTCTCATGCTCAGTATAGTTCATTTATGTATACTTGATAATATGTAATAGATTTTTAACAGCTGTTAAATTACAACACAACTACAGAAAGTACCAGTGGCAGACCAGGCTACAGTGCAACCAAAGTCAGACTTAGCAAACCAAGGAGTTTACTAGGTTGACTTGCAAAACACAAGGCGATGTTCACAAGAATGTGGATGATCCCAAGGTGCTGTCCCACCAGAAAGGCTTACATATGGATAATGCCTTCTGCAGAGCTATCAGCACAGGTCAGTGAAACTTCTACACTACATCCTGTATCACCTCCTGAGACTACAAGATTCCTTGGGCTACTAGAATGTGCAACAAAGTATGGCTAAGATCTCAGGTGTGGGTCTGTGACACTCCTCACTGTCTATGCGAGAATGGCAACAGGCCCAATCGTAATGTTCTTTCATGGCTTACTGTGAGCTACTTCTGATGAAATGATAATGGACGCTATGTGCTAAGGACACTATTCTCCAATAACCATCTACACTGTAGTCTATGGACATAATGCTCCTGGACTATTCAGTGCAACTCACTCATTAGATTCTTACCACGTGCTGCAATGTACTTGATATAGGGTATATGGTACTATATATGTTATAATCTGTATACAATTCATAGCAAAATCTTCCTAATTAGCATACTTCCCCCCCATACTTCTAGTTTATTTTCTCAATCTAAGATCTGCCTTCTGTTTTCAACTGAATCATCCAGCCCCAGACTCTACTTTTATTTCTCACTCAACAAAACAAGAGACAAGCTGCTTAATCTCTTTGGATTTACAACTTTTCTCTTAGAAGTAGGGAATGGTAGCAGCTTAATCCGTTAACAGCAAGGATGTAGGCCTAGATAGTTGCTGAGGGATGGAATATGGTCTATCTGGAGACAAAGCTAGCAGGATTCAGTGGCTATCCACATCAAAGATGCAGTTGTAAAGATAATTTTCCCAGAACCCACTCTGCTAGATCTGGCACTCACTAAATTTTTTGGTTGGGTTTTTATTTCATTTTCTTATTCCCTAGTTCCTGTTCAAATGTCTCTATGGGTTGGAACACTCCTGCCTCTTCCTTGATTAGTGGCCATCCCTGTAAGTAAAACTAAGCCTTTCACATGGTCCACAAAAGCCTTCAGAAGAGTTCTTTTCTTGACAGTGGAGGCCCATCTCTGTCCACACCCCTGTGGAACTGCACTCATTTGGCTAAGTACACTTCAGTATTAACAAACAAGGTGTGATTTACACAGTTTCCTCTTACTAGGGCACATTAGCTGGCACTTTCAGGCTCCCAGCAAGCTGCTCTTCCTCAGGACACTTGTCACAGCCATTCCTGGAGTTCCCCAACCGCTTCTGTCCCAGCTGAAGTCAATGACTCTTACTGTTGAATGCTTCGCATACTACGAGATGACTTCCTGTTTTTCAGGTGTTTTACAATTATTCCCTTCCTCCCATTTGAAGGGAGTCTTGTCCCTCAGAGCTCTCTGAGGACAAAGACTGTGAGTTCTCCCCCTTGGGTTCAGCTGGTAAGTGGCCGATAAAACCAACTTTCTGAGTAAATAAACACCAGTGGTGAAACCAAAACTCATGTCTAAAATGTCTGAACTGACATCCAGTGTTTTTCCTCTTCGTGGTCACACTTAGGGGAGTATCGCTTTATCGTAGAGAGCAAAATGATTCATGCTGTGAGGTGATAAATTTCTTATTGCTAATCTACCACTGAGAGAAAAAGAAAACTGGTAACACAATTGGTAAGTCAGTATGAATGGTGGGAGACTATACCATTAAGACCACTCCAGGGGCTGGGGAGAATTGTTCCAAGTACTTAACTGCTCTTGCAGAGGGCCAGGGTTTGGTTTCCAGCACCCACATCAGGCAGGTCACGACTGCTTATAATTTCAGCTCCAGGAATTTGGATGCCATCTTCTGGCACTGTGTAAATGTAGTGTACATACAGACAAATGGGCATGCACACATATACATAAAAATAATAAATAAATAAATTTCACAAGAGACACCACTACATCCTTCTCCAACTTTTTACTAAATACACTACAAAGATAGCTACACACTATTTGGTAAGTTTAGCAACAAAATTTAATATTCTTTTAGCATACTGTAGACCTAGTTAAGGATAATTCAAAAGAAATATTATGCAAAAGTATACTCATATTGGATCCATCTGTAAGTGCTTTCATTCTTAATTATTTGGAAGAAATACTAATGGAAAAATTCTTCAATTTTTGCATCCTCTTTCCATCTTACAAGAGGCCCTACACAATAAAAGGGGGTAGGGTTGAAGATACAGTCCAATGATAGAATATTAGCATGCATGAGGTCTTAGCAATGGTCTATGTAGTGCCTAGCATGCATGTGGTCTTAGCTTCCACCCACAACACTGGAAACAAAAAGAGAGAATGAAAAGAGGGAAGGAATGAGGAAGGGAAGGAGGCCTGAGAATAGGACAAAGGAGGAAAGAGAGGAAAGAGGTGCAGTGCAGCTCAGCCTCTTTTCTTTCTACAGTCACTAGTAAAGGCTTCATTGTGGAAGAAGTTGGAAATTGGTTAACACTGTATTTTTATAATGGTCTTAAATTGTATTTGTTGTCCTGGATTCTGTTCCTGGGAATGTTCAGCATTTTCAGGTTTAGGCAGCATCAATCCAACCCATGCAGGTTTTGACTTCAAGCCTCTAAGCAAAAGATTAAACTCCGTTCCATCCTACCCTCCCCCAAAAAATAACAACAACAAAGTTCAGGAAATGGCAGCAACATATTTATTGGAAATGAATAGACATTACATGAACCTGATGAAGATGTAAAATGACGAAGTAGAACTTGTGTAACGTTTTTTAAAATCACAAATGAGAAAGAAAAATCATTTTCACAAGAAAATGCTGCATCCACGTTGTCTTAATTGCTGACTTTGAACATCCAGAATATCATGTACGTTTAACTGAGAAACAGAAAGAAAATATTTCCTTCCCCAACATGAAGACCCCCCAGTCACCACCTGTGCATCACACCCATAAGGCAATTTCTATCATCAGAAAGTAATACTGTGCTCTTCTTCATCCTGGTAGGAGAATAGAAGATGCTACAAATGAAGAAATTTTCAGAATATCCAAGCAACTGATCAACTAATGGCCCTCAACCTAATGGAGAATCTAGAACAAGCACTTCTGAGAATCTAGAAGCTGAATCAACTCTCCTACATAATAAGACTTGGTTGTTTGGGGAGGAAGCCCCCTGGATCCAAGGTCACCCTGATCCCAAGACTTGTGACATTCAAGTGAGGAACAGCCTAAAAGGGCTTGTAGATACTTGGCACCTACTGATCTATATCTTGACTTGTGAGCGCTATAATAAAATTTCATTTTGTGTATAATAAACTCTCTCTGAGGAAAATTACCCCCAAGTAACCCCTCTGCAAAAAAGACAAGGACTGCCGAAAGCAGCAACAATAAACACTGTTGGGAAAGGCAGAAATGTCGCCTTCATGTTCAGAGGCACTGTTGTCAAGTCATCTCTGTTGTAGGGACTGAACGTGAACTAGGAAAGTTACTTTCCATCCAGACACCCAGAATGCATGCACACTCCCTCATAAGCAGAAGCCAGGAGTCCAAATACAAAATTGTCCAGGTTTGAACTGGGTTAGAGAAATTTCTCTTCCCTTCCAGTGTACTTTAGACAGTTTGTTCCTGAACATTTCACAGTTCTAAATTTTCACATGAAAGGGGAAAATGATTCATGGGTGTTTGGTTATTGAGCAAAAGATAAAAAGCAACTCAACATGGTATATCATCTTTGGGAAATGGAGCATACTTTTATTTCCCTATTCTAAACTGAAGGTCACAAGAATTACATGAAAGGCTCCCATAATTTTGTGAGAAAATAGCAAACCTTGTCACTTGGTAAATATAACACCAAGCAACTGTTTACCACAGTCTAAGTCACCTAAATAAAAAGGCAAATAGCTACTACAGACAATTTAGGAGCTTAGTTGTGTCTTTGAGGCCTGATATTTCCAGTACGAATATCAATGCTGGTCTATCTGCTAGAAAATTAGCAACATTCCTCTTTACTTTGAGGTGGATGGACTCAGCCACAGGTCCTGCTTTGTCCCTGTGTGTCTCAAGCAAAGCCTAACCAGACTCTAGGTAAGTGAAGATACGACATACTGGTTGTCACACAGTGGGCAGGGCAGAAGGGCTCCACCTTCCTAAGAGACTCACACATCCCTTACATAGAGCAGCCACATACAGCTACAGAAATGTGTCTGCCTACCACACTGAGTGAAACATGCTAGTCTTTGAGGGGGGTAATACATTCATTTTTTTCAAGTATATTTCAATATACAAAGATGTTCTAGATTTGTTTCACTAGAAAAACAAAAAAGATTTCATGTGTGTCCAAAAGGATATCTCACTTCAACTTCCATTTGGTATGGATTTCATGAAGTTTTGACCGAAAAAGAAAAACTGCTCTGATACACATCTACTGTTAGATTTGAAAGCATTACTCTTTATGTCCATATATATATATTTATGTACATAGTTGGCAACAACCAGAGGAAAATCCAGTCTGGATGTCTGTGATGGCTTAGGAGTGGAGTGTTCTGAGGAGAGCTACATCACCTACTGATGGTCTCCACACCAGTAGTAGGTGTCCCACCAGATTTCTGGTCGACATTAGATCTGCAGTGCACAGATGCCACCTTCCGGTATCGTAAGGGAGCTCTCTGCTGAGGCCACATGGAGCTATGGCTTATTTCCTGTCTTGGCTTTGTCATTATTAGAGTAAGCTAGGTCTCTCAGCAGCGATTCACAGTTGGCCAGCGCATCCGCTGGTAGCAGCTTCCGGATCTGCTCCACAGTCTTTTGATAAGCCATTTTATCTTGTTCCAGGGTCCGGATTAAAGCCTTCATTTTGGTCTCTCTAGTCAAAAGAGTTTCTAGGTTGGATTCCAAGGCCTGGATTTTAGCATGAGCTACCTGTTTGTCAAGGAAAAAAAATCAAATTAAAAATTTGAGGTAGTCTGTTTAGTACAGTAACAGCCATGTCTTACATTTGTTATTAGATAATTCTATCACATTAGTTAACAGAATATCATGTGAACAAGCACTGAGAAAAACGCATTTGTGTTTTTCAAGACTATGTCAATATACAAAAATATTCTCTGAAATAGGGTTTGTTTTTTCTCCCTTTAAAGTACACAAAAATCTAAATATTAGAAACAGAAGATGTAAGCTCAGTGATAGAATACTTTTCTACCATTCAAAAGATCCTGGATTCAAACTTCAGCAGTGTATATCAGTGTATATCATATATATAGATATAGATATAGATATATAGATATAGATATATAGATATGTGTGTGTGTGTGTGTGTGTGTGTGTGTGTATCAGACACACATGTAAGGCATATGTATGTACACACATTATACTCACATGACTCTCCTCTCACTAATGACAGCATCGATGCAATGCTGTATCATCCCCAAATGAAGCTGACGTCATCATTCATACCCACTGGTGTTCCCCAGTGCTGCCTGACTGAAGGTGGAATAAGGGCACTCTTAACTAGTTTTTGCTATGTGACTCAGTTTGTCTCACAGTTTGGGGAGATGCTAGTCTAAGCAGCATGGTGCTCACTCTGGCAAGCACTCCCCCTACCCATGCTGTGTCACACATCATCCCATGAGCACACTGGTGAGGAAGAGCTCCTGTGTTTAAGGAGTCCAAGTGATTGGTGGTTCTGGGTAGTCTTGCTCTTCGTAACAACCCTCCCAGAAGAAGAAGGGTATTGGGGAAATGCCCTTAATCCCTTCCAAGAGCAGTACCTTCAACAACCTAAGACCTCCCAGGAGCTTTGGCTTCTACAGATATACTTGAAACTCCATTCATTTCAAAGGATTGAGAAGCGTGATGATGGCTCCCTGGAGCTGTCAACAGAAAGCCTGTAGCAAGTCTGTGTTATGAGTTTACTGTTGGTTTACCCAGAGACATCTCCACCTCTTTTCATTTCTGTTTTGCTCTAGACAAATACCAGGCAAAACTTCCTAAATAGGTTTTCACAAATGTTTCCCTTCCTTCTTACTCCACCCAAAGGTGGTTTATATTGTTCTTTCAAATGCAAGGCTCGAATACTTTTGAGATGTTCCCTTCTGAAGATGGACACACAAAACTCTGCTCTTAGACAACAAAGAAGCTCTGCTTCACTCCTTCTTCCACCTGCTCTTCTCACCAGCATGAGGCGAGAAGCTCAGTCAAGCTTTCTGACTGACCCAGCTTCCTCCCCTGAGCAACACAAAGACCCTCCTCACTCATTGTTCATCCTTCAGAATGCAGCCCAAGCTCACATAACCACATACCTGATTCCTCAGATTTTATTCTTCCTCCCCTGAAATTACCTGAATTTTACAACATCTGGTAAGGTGAACCCAAATTCTGCTTTGAATTGCTCTTCTACTATTTTGTGGGTGTGTTTTTCCCCCAAGTGATACTTAAGCTCCTAAGTACATTTGTTGACCTCCAAATAAATGGACCAGATGAGATACCTACATCACTGGTCTTCAATGGTTCAACCCACATTCATGCCCCAGTCATCCTGACCAGTTCCCTGCAAACAGGGCTGCTCGCTCATAGTTGTTCTCATCTTCGTTTCCGTACCTGGAGTTTTTCTAGAAGGTCCATGTTCTGTCTCTTCAGTTGGTTGTTGGCTCTTTCCAGCTTCTCCAGGGATTCATTGTCTTCACAGGTGTAGGAAGATTCCAGAAGCTCATCCTGTAGCACATGATACTCTACCTCATAGGCATGTAGCTGCTTGGAAATGTCCATCTCAAAAACCTGTTGAAGCACCATGAGCTGGTTAATCTGCCCTTCAGTATCTACGCCAAGATACAAGTGCTGTATAATGATAGACTTCATATTTATTCCCAGCACTATTGGGACCATTAGAACACACCAAAATGGAAGAACATCCCTGGCTATCCACACAAGAACCAATGAGATACAGATCTAACTTTCAGTACAGAATATTTCTATGCAACTGAAACATCCTAAGAATAAGACCAAGTCACAAGAATAAACTAATGTCCAAGGGTAGTTAGCAATCAAGATGACTGTAATCTAACAACTGTCTCCCAAAATTTAGAGTACCAGGTCAACATTTGTTGTTGAGCAATGATTATCTGTGTCAGAGACAATCACTGTTGATTACTAAGCAAAGGTACATAGGGGCATTTTGAATGTATTTGTTAATGGAGCAGAAAGGTCTTAATAAATGTCTATATTCATTGCTAGTCTTTGTGAGCCTCTCTCAAGATAAGCAATCGATTCCATGGTCAATTGGTTCTAACTGAGGTAGCAAGCTTTAAGTCAGGAAAGTCCTGTTAATTTCATTATTTTAAGTTAGGGGGCAGTGATTTAAGAGAACATACATGGTTTCAAATCTCCAAAATAATCATATATAATTGCTTGATACTAATACAAGTTATTTCAGCCAGTAATACATGGAAATCCATACCCACAAGCCCAGTACTTAGGAGACAGAAGTAGGAGAAAAGCAAGTTCAAGGCCAGCCTGAGCTCCACAGTGTGACCATGCTTCAAACAAATCAGAAAAGATATTTTAAAAAAAGAAACTGACAAATAATAAAATATAAACAAAGGCCATACTTGTTAACTTAAAGATTTTAATAATTAGAAACTGCTGATTACTATTTACTTAATCTGCACATGAGTTACGTTTTGTGGTGTTGAACAAAGAATGGTCAGTCACAGAGCTACATCACCATGGTGGCCTTGGACTTTCGATCCCACATCCTCCACCTTGAAAGTAGCTGGGGTCACGGGTCTGGCCCTTCTTATAAATTCTGAAAGAATTGGTGATATTGCAAGGCTAGTGAGCTTCATTTTACTTTCTGATCATACTGACTCTTCAGGTTCTGACCAAGATCTCACCATTGGTTTAAATCAAAAGGATTCCTTGAAAACCCACTATGCATCACTATAGCATATTTCTGTGCATAGGCAGATAGACAAAGCTACAATGCTGAAATTTCATAGTTGTCTCATTTCTAAATAAAATATGCTAATCAAACAAAAGAAGGCCCTAAAGAAAATAGATGTTAGGCAAACTACATTTTTATGCGAAAGAATTTAGCACATGTTAGATCATTTACATCATACCTGGGTAATAATTTTTTCCATTTCAGTGGTAGTCATATCAGGCAATGTGCTTTTTAGAAATTCCACAATATTTTCAAAGCTTTCACACTCCATTATAAGTGCCTCCTGGCTGCTCAGTAAACTGAGAGCAACCTTAAATATAACTTCAGTTCCCTGAAGAAAAATAATATCTAGAACAAGGGATAAAATTTTAATGATCAAAGTTGTATATCTATTATTTCAAAGAGCACATTCTTTGTTTCATTGCAGCATCAGAACCAGAAAACATGTAAAAGAAAACTGGTCAAAATCACCTTTTATTTTTAAAAACAAGTTGATATGACTGAAACAAATGTTGTCTATTCATCTTACTAGTAAGGATTTTAGATATGGTTAAGAGAACAAAGGAGACCTTATATATCTGTCTATATATTATTTAGCGTTTTACTGGTAAGTTTAATGGACTCTAGATAAAGTTCAAATAAGTGTATCCAACTAACAGGTTTTTCTTAACAACAGACCATAACAAGAAATCAATGTAGTACTGTTCAACTATTCATAATCCAAAAACAAATGAACCAGTTAATATGTGATTAAATCTATATTCAAGTAGGAAATTGAAAGCTTCAGCATACACAAGACCTGTGAAGCCCAGCCTGCTGTCATGTTTAGTCATGATCTATATAACAGGGAAGAGACTGCTAGGGAAAGGACAGTGTATTATTAACTCTGACATTAAGAGTCCAAATCAAGTGAAAGAAACAACCCTTCAAATGGACACAAACACAGCTAAAGGAATTTTTAGGAGACACATTATCAGGATCCAAAGCACCAGAGAATGCTCCATTGGAAAAAAAGTGGTGTATATTCAACAAGCAAGAGACATCCGGGGATTGCAGGCCCATGCAATGCAACTGGACATCACATTTCAGCTACAGCTTTGTCAGAAGACAGTATGAGACTTCCCATTAGAAATATATGCTAAACCACAATGTGGAGTATACATAAGACACACACATGCTCATAACTCAAGCTTCTCCTAACATTTTTCTATTTGTTATAATCTGATTTTTTTCTGAGTTTTATACTAATTCAAAACAAACAAACAAAAAAAAACCCAAGGTAATGACTTAAAATTTGACCAAAAAAATCACAAAGTTCCAATTTAGCACAGTGGTCCACAAATACAGGTTTTTTTTTCCCCTGGCCTCTAGATAGATTTGTAGATCCCAGCAGATACTGGAGCCCTCTCCAGGTTACAGAGGTCCCAGCCAACATCACTGAGCAAAATCTAGTGAACAGTAATTGCTGATGTCTTTCCTGTTCTGTTGTTAGATGCTGTGCTGGTCAGCTTTATGTCAACTTGACACCAGCTACAGCAGTTGGGGAAGAAGGACTCTCAACTGAGAAAATGCCTCTATAAGATTGCCCGTACACAAATCTTTAGTGCACCTTTCTATTATTGACGCTTTATGTGAGGAAACCCAGTTCACAGAGGATGGTGCTACCCCTGGGTTGGTGGTCCTGGGTGTTGGAAGAAAGTAGGCTAAACAAGCCATGACGAGCAAGCTGGAAATCAGCACTTCTCCATGGCCTCTGAATCTACTCATGCCTCAAGTTTCCTGCCTTGACTTCCCTCAGTGATGGACTGTGGTATAGAAGTGTGAGCTGAAATAAACCCTTTCCTTCCCAAGATGCCTTTGGTCATGGTGTTTTATCACAGCAGCAGAAATCATAGCTAAGACAAATGGGGATTTGTTATGTAATTCACACAGACTCAAACTCACAATCCTCCTGTCTCAGCTTCTCAAATTGCTGAGATTACAGGTGCACACACCCACACTCAACCTCATGTTTTTGTTTTGTTTTTTTTTTATGATACTTTGATGCATTCATTTAAGACCTGCGAATAGATCTAAAGGCCCCCAGAGGGCACACAAGCCATGCCATACTCTCCCTTCTCCCATTGCCAACACTGTGGTTGGAGCAATGTAGCTACACAATAATGGGCCTGTCTACATTCAGTGATTTTCCTCTTAGCCATAGACTTAGGCATTAGCTATGGCTCCTTCAGTGGCAGTAAATGTAGCTATATAAACAATGAGACAGGAACGAAAGTGACATGTTAACAGAAAGACTAAGAAATGCCCTGAAGGGTTCTTGCTGAAATGGAGAAGTGTGCCAAACACACTGTGGCCTATAGGCTTTAGATGGATGCCCCAACATTACAGAGGAACTTCAGGTGACTGTCAGGTGGCAGTGAGATGTCTCTGTGAGACCTAGAGTTTATATATTATCCTTCTGTGGTCTTTGATGGAGTTGAAGACAGATAGTTATGGTTATAGTTTCCTTTCGTTATTATAAAAGATAAGCTGCATATAAGACTTTAGACTCACAAACATAGAATAGATGATAGAATATTTTCTTTAAATCTTGCTAAATGTTAATGAACTAAATATCGTAACTATAGTTCTTACTTGATAACTGTTTTGTTATATATTTTACGATGTTAAAGTTAAAACCCTTCTTTTTATTTAGACAGAAAAGAGGAGATGACGGGAAATGTCCTTCTGTGTGTATGCTTGTTTTATTGGTTGATAAATAAAGTACTATTAGCCAATAGAGAAGCTAGATAAGTGGGACTAGGAGTCCAGGAGGATTCTGGGAAATGTAGTAAAAAGAAGTCTTGTAATCCAGGCAGGAAGTGGCATAGCAGGCAAACTCAGAAGATAAGCAGGGACAAGCAGAAAATTGTTCTCTTTCCTCCTCTCTTCTCTGTGGAGCCTTGTGAGACTGGGAAGATAGGACACTCGCCACCAGTGTCCTCTAAGATAAGTCTTTTAAATATATAGATTATGGCTATGGTTCATACTTAAGACAGAGCAAGAATATAAGGAATCCTAGTCATTGGCCAGCAGCATTGTACCTAATATAAATCTCTGTGTGTTATTTGGGGCCCTAACGCAGCAGGCAGAACTCGGGAGGTTGGCATACTTGGTGGCAGGGCTCAGGTGGCTGGCAGAAAGACTTATCATTATAGAAATGCCACTAGAAATAGCATCCACAATAGCATAGCAGTTGTGCTCCTTTCTCTGTATTTTGAATCCAAGTTAAAGAAGGTAATGAGAGAAAGACAAAAGAACCAGAAAGATAAAAATCTAGAAAACTATACAGTCTGTCCCTAATCTAGATTTGAAAACTGTTTTCTAGGTTTTCCACACAAATAAACATAAGCTCATAGGAGCCCAATTCTTTTCCACTATATTTGAATAATACTCTATGATTTTCCTAGCCCTATGGGGACTTCATTGACAATGACCTCAGGACAATATATAACACTGCCCCTTTTGAACACAGGCATCTCTTACCAAAAACTCTGGCTACAAATCCTAAGGGAAACTGAGAGGCAAAGAGCGTGAGGAACCAGGGCGCAGCATACAGACTGGGACTGATCTCATTCTCCTCAAGATGATTGTAGAGTTCTTGGTGGTAGTCATGAAGGAGTCTGGACAGCTGGTACATCTGGATCTGCAGTTCATATAGAGAAGGAAAAGAAAACTTGCAGCAATCTGCATGTGTGTCCAATATACAAACTTTCAAGAACTCACACACATTTAGTAACTCACATGACTTTATTTTTATGGTTAACTTTAAAGGTGATGTTCAAATGTGAGGTCACTGCATTTAGGGCATAATTCATGTCAGTATAAACTCAACCAAGTCTCATAATCAAGTATTTCTACCATGTGTTTGGTATGGTGTGTGTACTTGGAAAGAGCATCATTCTTCCAATAGAAGAGTCTCCTAACAGATTTCCAGTATCTCCTGCTGAATGTGAAGTTTTTCTTATAAAGAGACATAAAGTAATAAAAATGCACACTAACAACCAATCATGTGGTACATTCAACAACTGTTTCCAGAGCGTAAACTAAAAACGAGACAACCGCTGGGCGAAAACAAATCGCAAAGTGCTGCACATAGACACTGCCAATACCACCTGAGCCTGATCAACAGCACAAACTGTAAAAGGCAGGAACCAGGGCCACAGGAAATCACAGGGAGGGAAAATAAACAGCGTGGCAGCAGGCAAACACAAAAAGAGGTTTTGTAATGAGATTATTATCTCAGTAAATCATATCCAGAAGGAAATCATACATTTCCCTAGACCAGCTCTGGTTTAGAAACTAGACAAGGGTGGGCGTTCATCGGCAGAAGAACTAGTATTTCGGGAAGCTCAGAACCTAATTATCAGAGGGAAAAAAAAAAAGCACGTTGATAAACACATTCTATTCTAGTTCAGTTGTGAGCATAATGAAGAAACAAATGTATGCCATTTCATTATTTTCAAGGATCTTACATTCTGCACCCTATGTTCTAAACTGGAGGTTAGGAATATTTCCTCCATTAAAGTAGATTTGGGCAGATGCAAAAATTCAAGGCTCCTACAAAGCAAATGTTAATAATAAAGCCCTATTTGTCCAAAAAGAGCAAATCATTCTCCCATTCTGCAGTGCATTTAACATGGCAAAGCTCCAGACAGGTGGAAGCGACATGAGATGGGTTAGGCCATGGAAGACGGGAAAGGCCACACACTAAATTTTCTGCCTGTGAACCTGTTGTGCCAGGTTCGCAGAGCCCAGAGACTAACCCAAGGAGTTGACACTCTGATGCAAAAGCAAAAGGTTTCTTTTTATTTCAAGCTGGCCAGCTAGGATCTCACTGCATGGCGGGCAAATGAGATACCACCCTGCCAAAAAGAGAAGCTTTTAAAGGGACAGGCCATAAGGTTGAAGGCCACAAATTACAGACTTTCCATGGTTACTTAAGGTCATACAAAGTACAGAGTTAGTAACTAACTGACTAACTATACATTTTAAGGGAGATACATTTGACTGAGATAAGACAGGATATGGGCTTGCAGGGTTACAGAGTCACAGGGTCTGTCAGTTATCTCCAGGGCTGGGGGAGCTTTATGACCAGCAATTAGTAAAGGAATGTTAACAGGAGTGGTGGACAGTTACCTCTCCTTCTCTGAGAGCAGGGGATCAGGCACCAGTCATGACATTCCTGATTTAAGGAGTTAAATTTTCCTTTATCATTAGACGTTCCCTTTCAGGGCCTAAGTTTTTAAACTTTTATTAATTTGAATTTTTGGTCCCTCACACCAAAATCACTGTTCACATACAGCTTCTTTTCTCTGAAGCTCTAATAACAAAGAAATTGTTTTCTGAAAACCAGAGTTATTTTAATTCCTTACATTGATACCAGTGTTTTCTCTCTGATATAAAATATAAGTAAACTGTTCAGAATAAAACATCTTTTAGCCTGTTAAGTAGATCTATACACAGCTGCCAGGAAGGAATTGGATTGCTTATAGTTATATACCTTGGTGAGCACTTCTGTATTTAGCAAAATCTCAAATCCTCTCCTAAAACAATGACTAACACATATCCATATATTTGCCCAAGTTCTAAGACACTGGGCCTAGATTTCATGAAGTCTGAACTGTGATTCAGAAATGGCTGGTACTGAGATTTCTGATGAAAGCCTCCTGCACACCTGACTCACCAAGAGTTGCTGCCTCACCTGAAGTGACATCATATCTGGTCGGTACTGCTTGCGGAAGCCCAGGTCATACATAAGGAACTTGAGCATTTCAAAGGCTTGCTCTTCGCTCATGTGCAGAAGCAGGACTCCGGCCACAAAGCTGATCCCCTGACAGTAGCCTACCTCTTTGTCCAGCAAAGAGTAAGCTTTCAGCAGGTTAAAGAGGGACAACTGCCCCGCCCCAAGCTGTACTGAAAAGTAAGGGTGGGTGGGAAATGTCCTCCCTGTAGGGGGAAAGGAGAATCAGGCTTAGAAGTCAGAGTTAGAAACCCAAGGCAGTGACCTCTGGGAATAGCAGCACTCTGACAGCCCAGGGAGCTGCTGGGGATGTTCATCTCAGAGGCGCTTGTTCTCCCCATCCCCTCGCTCCTCTCACTTCTCCCCCCATCCCCCTCACCACCATGTGAGTCCCAGGTTCCACACACATGATGCAGAGACAACCATTTTATGCTAAGCAGCATTGCTTCCTTCAAAAGCAATGCCATTCAACAGAAATCTGTCCTTGATGGTAGGGCCGAGAGGTACTACAGAGCAAAACTCAGATTGGTTTTGAGTTTGAATCAAGGCAGAGTCTAAATTCATGTAAAGATCACTCTGTAACGAAAATCAAATTCTGTGAGGTGTCATTATTTAAGACAAAATCTTGGTAACCTACAACCAGATTCACTTCTTATTTTGTGTGTTTGTAATATGATACTGGAGGGATTTGTTTGGCTTTATTTTGCTTTATGGAGAGTCTATCATTTAGGAATTATGCTTTTTTATATAAATTTTATCTGTTTCTATAAAACAAATAACTCTTTTAACAAAACATATATAACATATTAATATAATACATGCATGCAAATGTGCACACATATATACACACACATGTCCAAGGAAGATAAAGACAGTGAAAGTTCAATATGATTTCAAGTAAATTTCTGCCTAAAATTTACCTCTGGATAGGAAATTCCCATGGAGATACCAATAAGCAAACAAACTCAGCCCTATCTACATTTCTGAAACGCTGATGCTTGGTCCTGCCACAGAGCCACCCTCCTCACCAAAGCTGTTGACACTAGTTTGGGACTTTCCTTGAGCCACCAGAAAACAAGGACTATGTGAGCTTCCTTGTCAAATGACTGACTAGTCAAATTAAACAGAATTTGCAAGAGTGGAAGATTTTTAAAGTGTTTTCCAGCACATAGGCTTAAAAGTGCTTTCTGGTTTCCTTTTTTGTTTTTTCCAGGAACTGATAAGATTATTTCTGCAGTGTAAGGAGGAGAAATGGGAGGAAGCACGGGAGAGGGTTGGAGGAACACAGACGGCCACCGGACAGAGGCAAATAAGCAGTTTTTAAAATTAGGGATCTAATTTCTCCCTTAAATCTTTTTCTAAGAAAAAGTTATTAATACACTGTGTATCGAAAAACTCGATCCTATCCCCATCTCTGTCTGACATTCTTTTGTTGAAACCTCATTCACCCATTTTCCTATTTATCGGGGACATCTAGACTGGCCCCAGCTGCAATGCCATAGTCCTATATCTCATTGCCCATTTACCAATACAGTCCCACAGTTTGGCCGGGAGCACGGGGAAGGCCAAGTCTAGTTCTCAATTAACAAAGGAATAGACTTGGGAGAAATGCAGCCTATTGACAACCACAGCCAGGGCAATGACTGAATTGTCCATTTTCCCTATAACATTTCTACTCAAGAAAAGCTGTTTGTCAATGAAAGGAATAGAGGCAAACACTAGTTTTTAGCCAGTGATTTTTCTTGTATATCTAACATAAAATATATGTGTGTGTGTGTGTGTGTGTGTGTGTGTGTGTGTGTGTGTGTGTATGATAATGGACTTTAGAGAAAAAATGATTTTTAAAATCATACTATCTGGGGGCTGGGGATGTATCTTAGTAGAGTGCATGATTGTCCACACATATGGCTTCTTGCTTTCTTATTTGCCATTATCTAGCCATTCCGGAGTCCCTACTGGGATGTCTATGGCATTAGTTTTTACAGTGATTGCTGAACATTGGTATTCAGCAGTGCCTGAAAGTCTTGAAAGCCCCGCTAAATATTTCTTTACCCTTTTAACCTATTTCAAAATCAGTTGCCTGGCTGAGGGGACAGCTCAGTGGAGTAGCACTTGCCTAGCATGCACAAGGCCTTGGGTTTTATCTCCAGCACTATAAACACACACACACACACACACACACACACACGTCAGTTGTTCAAAATTCGGTAGCTGAGAGCACCCCATAACATGGCCTTCACAGTGTTTCCCACTTCAGAGGCACAGTTTGGGGGTGAATATTCCACTCATGATTCTTTAATCTGAATATAAGGACAACGTACTCAGACCGCTCAGTGAATGTCAAACATCCTCTTCATCAATGTTAACCAAGCGACAAACACTAAGATGCCCTTTGTGTAAATGATAACCCACTCCACAGACATACCCAAATCCACAAGTATTGCGTGCTGCTGAGCAGTGAGCTGCTTCAGAAGTTCCTTGTAGGAGGTGTCTGGAGGCTGGTGCTTGTTGGGCAATCTGTGCCTCAGGCGGTATTGTAATGCTAGAAACTGCCAAATTTCCCCTCGACGACTTTTGGGGACCCCTGCAATCCAAAAGATGCAAAAGTTAGATCATGAGTTTGGGAATAAAGCCATTAAGCTACAGCAGGTGAGTTGCATCACAGTGAGAACTCTCCTTTCTGCACTCCACCCTCAGCTTCTGCTCTCCAGGGTGCTAAGAGCAGCATATTTGGACAAGCTGTCTCTCATAGACCCCTCACCATTATTATATGTAAATAAGTATTTCTGATCAAATGCTGGTGATGAATCAAGACGGTGAGTCCGCACTATTTCATGGCAACAATTACAGATGTCTACTAAGGCATGCATCTCTTCTTCGGTAAACAAGAACACCAAGCATCAGAAAAGCTGCAGTAAGTATGAAGGAGAAATAGTAAAGTCAGCAACCTCTTTGGGGACAGCGTTACCAATTTCTCATCAATCCTATTAGCAGGGCATAGGTGGAAAGAGAAAACCCATCCAGCCACACAGCACTATCCCTTCTTTACAAACAGTTTATAAGGCAATATTGTGCTTCTACTTCATGAATCAAAAATGTCTCGACAGCTTTCCAAGAATAAAAGGTTAGGAAAGTGGTGGCTACCGTCTTTGAGGGACGTGTGAATGTCTTCCATGTCACATCGGATTTTGGTTCTGCAATTCAACAACTTCTTGTCCCATGTTATTAAGACTTCCTTCTGACATGAACCAACTTCTTCATAGTCTAACTTAACTTTTCTAGACTGGAGTTCATCTCTTCTTGCTTGAAAAATAAAGAGAAAGAAAGAAAAACAGCAAATCAAAACCAACCTGTTGTTAAAATACAGCATTGTAAATATTGGATGAATTATTATTATACCCAATTACTCTCCTCTGGAGGGAAAATTAAAATTTTGAGGAAATGGGTCTGGAGAGATGGCTTGGTGTTTAAAAAGACCCAAGTTCATTTTCCAGCACCCACATGCCAGCTAACAACCCTCTGTAATTCCAGTTCCAGAAGATCAACGCTCTAATATAGCCTACATGGACACTGCATACAGGTGATGTTCAGAGACACATGCAGGCAAAACACCCAGGTAAACAAAAATAAGGAAAGTCTTTTTAAGGCTATTGAGGGAAATATAGGAGGCTTTCAAAGGCTGAGTCATTCCTATTAGCAAATTCATGCGGTAACTAAGAACTTCTCACTATCTTATGCTTAGTAATTTTGCTAAGTATAAATAAAATACAAACTGCTGCTGAAGAGATGTCTCTGTGTGTTGAAGATACTATTAACCAAGCCTGAATTTGATCCCTGGGACCCACATAGAGGAAGGAGAGAATCAGCTTTCAAAAGTCGTCCACTGACCTCCATAGTCACACCGTGACATGCACGTATGCACATACATGAGTGTTCGTACACTCGAGCACAAACACACACACACACACACACACACACACACACACACACACACACACACACACATGCACGCACGCGCGCACAGGTGTGCATACACACAAATAAATAAATGTTAGCAAGGCTATAAATTTCAATGCTGGGAAAATATGAACGTGTTACAAGCAGCAACTTATGTCATCTTTAACATCATTAAAGCAAGCTAAAGAGGTGGCTCAGTGGTTGAGAACACTGGCTGCTCTTCCAGGAGATTCTGCAGGGACACTGGCACGCATATGGTACACAGAAACACATGTAGGCAAAACACTCATATACGTAAAAATAAAATAAACTTTAAAGCCCCACTGAAGCATTAATATTTTATGCAGGATGTATATATAAGGAGGCAATACCTCACACATTAACCTTACTCAGGAAACTATTTTACTGTGAGAGTTTCTTGCATCCCTATTATTTGTACGGTTATTCATATTCCCCTTAACTCTAGGTTATAAGTTCCTATATTCATCTTTAATAATCTTTTGTTTATTTGAGGTGCTGAGGATTGAGCAGAAGGCCTGGTGCAGGCTAAGCATGCCCTCTACCACTGAGCTATGTACCCGAGCCTCTATTCCTAATAACCTTAAAGGGAAAATTCATTGTATTTTAATGACACAGACTTCTTTCTTGTTTGGTGATCTAAAACACAAGTCCAGACTCATTAAAGGAAATGCCTATAAAGCACCCGCTGTCTTGACCGGTCTTTATGTTAAATAACTGGTTATGAAAGAACAGAGACACAGACACAGGAGAGCACATCCCACCCTTCCTCATGGTCCCTTCATAGGAATCTGAGGGCTCTCCATTCCCTCAAGCTCCAGGTTCTCCCCTGGTCAGCTTACCTTCTGCAACAAAAATCTTTGTCAAGCATCCAAAGTCCTCGACAGCACAAAAACAGTAGCAGGATGAATGTTACTTTTTACTTAATGCAGTTGAAACCATCCAAAAAGAAGTAAAATATCTTAAATGGACTATTCTTCAAGCAGGGTGGTAAAGATTCCTATTCAAAAGTATGGACATACCCAAAAGACAGATGAACTACAAAAGATATTCCTCCTGGAGTCCACTAGGTGGCTTTCTGGTGCAGTTCATCTTTGCTTCTCAGCCATGTGCATGGCTGAGATAATTCTTTAAAAGAAGTAGGTGTGCCGAAGCTAACAACGAACACAACTCTCTATATACATGGCTGCTTACAGTGTGCCTCACAGGGAACTACGCATATTTAATCAGCTATCTTTCCTACACCCTTCTCTGTCAGTGTGCATCCCAAATAATCCTAAGAACCTGTTATATGCTAGTCACAGACCCTGAGAAAAAAAGGTAAGAGCATTGATTTTTGTCCTCCCTCAACTGTTTAACTGTAAGGAAATGTTGAGGAATGGTTGCCATCCGACTAGAATTTTGCCCTTTCTGCTTAAGCTATGAAGTAAGTATGGAGTTGCTAAAGCCTTTTCAAAAGAGTTCTCATCATCTTCTCTGTCCTTATCCTGTAAAATTTTATAGTAAGGACAGGTAATCATTTTCAAAGACCCCATCATTTCATACTAGCACACACAGTTGGGAAATACTGTAGAATACTAAAAAAGGGCCCGGGAGTTATAACAGGCAGCCCTGTGTTCTAGAATTTGTTCCACCTGTGTGCCACCTTGTGACTTCAGGTGAATTCCATAGTGTCCCTGCACCAGTCACTTAAGCTAAACAACCTACCAGGCCATTCTCCATTCAAACAACCCAAGATTCTGAAACTATCCTTTGATATTGAATATAAGATTTGATTTGAATATACTCTCAACTGAAATACAATCCATGCTTTAAATGTTTAAAACATTAATCATCTTTTGCCAACTTCTTCTTATGTGCAGGATAATCAAGATGAAACTAATTGCTGAAAAATATGAATTCTAATCCTACCAAAATCTTTGAGAGCTCCAGAGGGTATACTATGTGTCATATAACCTCTTAAAACCACATCAGTAACAGCTAATTGAGTTTTTAATCTTATGGAAAAGACTTGTTTCCTAAGGATATTGAGTAACTTATACACTTTGCATGCTGATAAGAAAATAACAATAAATTAAACAAGTGGTGTTAATTTTAAAAAAATGAAAACCTGAATTGCATTGAAGTATAGCAAAGAGCATGTTATAGCTGAAAATGAGCTCAGAAATGTGAACACCTACATTTTTAAATGTCTTTTGGAAGACAATACAACAAAAGTGAGAGAGAGAAAAACGCTATTTATACATCTGCTGGAAACCTGAGATAGCAAGGGCCCCCTTAAGCTAATCATTCATTTTACAGATAGAAAAACAAACCCTTTGGGTGAAGTAATTTGTCCAAAATAGTGACATTTGTGTATTTTTTTATTTGGGCACTATCTGAGATCTTTTGGATCTACTGGAACTGAAACAAATTACATCATCTTTTTAAGGGGCTGAGAAACACATTCTAAAGCATTTGTTATATACAAACTTAGGAGTCAAGAGCCATAGCCAGCATACCAACTCTTACAAAATGAAAAATTTATAAAACCTAGAAACTTTGGCTTGGTTGTATTTAATTAGTGGTAGTTAAATTGGATACAACTCAGAAAAAATTTGCTTGAAATAGGTGTATTTTTCTCAGAAAGAATGAATATACCTGGAAGTTGACAGATCACATTCAAAAAAAAAAAAAAGATTTTCCAAAGTTTTTCCTTAAGTAATGCATAACAATACTAAATTTCAATCCTGGTAAATTCAGGGATCCTATGTATCTGCACTCTTCATTATGCAAAAAGGCTACTGGTATTTGAGCTGTATCAAAGAAAAAGGCAAATATTTTAAATCCTTCTTTCCCAAGCCATAATACACACACACACACACACACACACACACACACACACACACGCACGCACGCACGCACGCACGCACGCACGCACGCATGCAGAGAGGGAGGAGTGTGTGTGTGTGTGTGTGTATGAGAGAGAGAGAGAGAGAGAGAGAGAGAGAGAACCAACCAATATTCAATCAGAGTTTGCATCCACCCAAGAATGAGTGTATATGGCGCCCTTAGACCTGCTTGAATGGCTAACCTTCCAGTTTCTGGTTTTCTTTCTCCATCCGAAGCAACAGAATTTGCTGGTGTATAGCTTTTTTCCACAGACTCTTTAGTTCCTTTGATTTCTTCTTTTCTTCAACCTTTTCTGTGTCCTCATCACCAGACAAGAATATAACGAGAGGTTCTTCCTCCATAGTGGGAGTGAGAGGGGACAACGGGAGCAGCTCGGTCCTGTCCAGGCCATCTGCAGAGAAGAAAACAGTGAGTGGCATCCTGCAGCGGTCCCTACAGTTGGGGCTTCCCTGCAGAACGCACGCTGCTCAGCATACAGAAAGGTGCTCACACACCGCTTTCCCAGTAGCTCTGAGTTACTGGAACTTGTGATTTAAGTAAATTCAGACTGAATTCCCCTTCCAGGTTTCCCTGTGGCAGTGAAACAAGAACACGCGTGAGGTCACCACTTCTTCTTTCCACCCAGAAACACAAGAGCCAGTGGCTGCAAAGTAAACTGGCCTTTCCCCAGGGGTTGACACTTCTGCAATTCATCGGTGTAGATTCTCAGCCTGTGTGACACAGGGCTGTGTGAGTAGGTGTGGGTGACCTCTTGAGGTCCCTGTCTACCAGCTGAGCCCCACAGGATACCACAGCTGAGCAATGCCAGGCCTTTCCACTCTGAGCAACACACCAAGGCCATTCCCTCCTGGCATAGTTTCCTTAACTGGCCTGCCCAAGCTATTTCTCTCCCACTATTCCAGCTGTTCTGTTTATGCCAATTATTATTCTACTAATAGAATGATCCTATCTCATAAAACATTCCAATAATGGCTGACATCGCCAAAAAAATAATAACAATATGTAGCTCTCTGGGAATAGCGTGTAAAATCGTGCCAGGATCACCCCAAGCTGATTTTCCAACCTCAGGTCTCACTCTTCCATCCAGGGTGCCCTTCTTGTTCAATCCCCCACAATCCTCTGGCCTGAAAACTCTCTCAGTATGAATCTAGAACTTTTCTGGGATATGTTTCTCCAAAAAAATGAGTGTAAATATTCAATTTTTTTCTGTGAAGCCCTTGGACCATCCTAGGCAGAGCTGGTGTCATTTTCAGCAATGCCAGTTTATTCTGTTTGTAAATTCACTGATCCCTGCTCTTAGGCCATTGCTACTCCTGTGTCTGTATACCGGTGACTGCTGCCAGCTCCTTGACACCTCAGTATACTTAATCTCTCATTTTTTGCTTTTAGATAAATACAATGAAGCATCACCTTCCCCTCCCTCTCTCTTTCCCTCTGTGATCAGAAAATGAAGCACAGATGATCACAACTGTGTGAAACTTTCCAACATATTTATACACTTTGGCCAAATATATAACTAATTTGTGTGTTTCTTATGTGTCCAAAATGGATTCATTTTCTCTACAGTGGCAAATTATTTATCAGTGTTATGTGAAGCTTGTTCAGTTGCATTATTCAAATATTACACATGGTTCACTTTCCCATTCTGAATTTTCAGAAAGGAATTTATTAAAATCTCTAATATGCACTATTGGCTCATTTACTTCTCTTCAAAATTCTCTTGCATATCATTTTCTGGTTCTCGGGTATACATAATAGCGCATATCTCCCTAGCATTATAAAGTAACACCCAAGTCAAAAATCTCACTCACTTATGCATCCAGTCAAGCATGTACCAGCTATGTAGTCTAATGTTTTATAATGATCACTTAAAATGAGCTGCAACAGGGCACACAGGAAGCTATGATTCCCCATATTCTCCTAAATGTCTACACATTAGGCATTCCCTAACCTCGGACATTTGTGAGGAGGAATTCTTGACTGACTTCACACAGACCTTTTTGCTGCATTGCTGAAGGGGACTTGTTCACAGGAGATGCAACCCGGAGGAAAATACGCTGCCTCCAGGAGATTCTTCGAGGAGTGACAGGGGTTCCCCCTGCATTTAGGGACTCATTGCTGCAGGTGGATGAAGTTCTTTTTCTCCCTTCTCCATCACTGTAGAAGGCCAACAAAAATGTAATTGGTAAGGAAGACACATACTTCACAGAGAAACGGGAGCGCAAGCCATTCAAAAGTTCTGCCGCAGGCAAGCACAAGGCACAGGCAACAGGGAGAGGCAATACCAGCCACCACATCTTGGAAAAACTGCAATCCAGGTCACAGCCCAATCACAGAAAGTCAGCTGTTTCTACTCCTTCCTTAGAAGGCAACCAGCCCTGGTTCTCATCTGAGTCCCTATGCAGGGAAGGAACTTACATGCTTAATGTCATTCTTAAGCAATGAACTTGTGCACTGCCCAGGAAACGAACCTGATCCAATGGAAGCTGTCTGCACAAGGCTCAGAAAGACCTTTGCTCACTCCTCATTCTAGGTGTAAGATCATACAACCTAATGTGACTGTTAGAATTGATAGCTACCAAACATCCAGATCACGGCAGAAAATAACCCAAATATCAGCAGAATGGTTAACCTGAGGGTTTTTGTAGAGTTATATATAAATAGTTTTAAACAGTTAACCAGCCAGGTATGGTGGTACACGCCTTTGACACCAGCACTAGGAAGGCAGATGCAAGTGGGTCTCTGAGTTCCAGGCCAGCTAGAGCCACACAGTGAGACTTTCCTCAAAAAAAAAGCTAGCTAGGTTTGTAGGCAACATGCCTTAAAGATGGTTTAATATGTTGGTGTGCACTGAGATTTCCCATCAGGGAGAGTGGACAGATATTATCCAACTTAGTTTAAAAAAAAATGACTTAGCCAGGTGTCGGTGGCACATACCTTTAATCCCAGCACTCGGGAGGCAGAGGCAGGCAGATCTCTGTGAGTTCGAGGCCAGCCTGGTCTCCAGAGTGAGTGCTAGGATAGGCTCCAAAGCTACACAGAGAAACCCTGTCTCGAAATACCAAAAACAAACAAACAAACAAAAAACTGACTTAAGATCCCTAATCTTTGGCGTGGGGATGTCCAGTCACTGTACCTTGGAAACTCACATTTGGAAATTCTGTTTTGGTAGAAGAACTTTGTTTTTAAAGAAAAGACACTTCTGCATTTGCTAGGCTATGTGCAAATGAAGGTCAGAGTGATGTGAGGTTATTTTGAGACCAGCTCTGCTTGCACTTAGAAGAGCATGCCATGGTGGTAGCTGCTGGTGGTGGTAAGAATATTTTATGTTTCAAAGCTCTGCAGTCTTTGATCTGTCCTGGGACAATGATGAAGACAGCAATATTTACAGGTATTAATCCCCACAAAAGTTAGCCTTAGCTCAGAAACAATGTGCAACAAGAAAAGCCACGGGCTCTCTGAGGCAGTTTATAATATGAGGAGAGACCTTCCAAGGTGCCCATTATATTTTCCCTCGCAGATACTCTGTATATCATTATATTTTCCCTCACAGTTACTCTGTATATCATTATATTTTCCCTCACAGTTACTCTGTATATATGCACTCATGGTTATCAGGAAACGCTGTGGCTGCTTCCTCTCTCTCTCTCTCTCTCTCTCTCTCTCTCTCTCTCTCTCTCTCTCTTTCTTCCCTTCCTTCTTCCTGTTTCCCCTCTCTCTTATCCCCCCTCATTCCCTCTTCCTCTCCATTCTCCACCTTCTATTTTTGCTTATTTGGTTTTTGGTTTTGTTGTTGAGATAACTGCTCATGTAGCCCAGACTGGCCTCAAACTCTTTATGGGTTCACCAAATTAAGGGTGACAAATGACATAAAGATGAGCTAACTTGCATTTCCCATGTGCCAGGCTGTCTTATTTTAGGAAGTAGCCGATTCACTCCCATCTCCTTTGGTGTGTATCCTGACTAAGGTGAGAACCTCCCTGGTGACCAATGTTCAAATCTCCCCGCAATACTGAAAAGCTCACCTTCAAATCATTTGGGGAAGCCATAGTTCACGCATTTCCCTTTCAGCATTTCTGATTCACATACTCTCCATCTGTCCTCATGAATATTCATGGACTGTTCCTTATCTAAATTTCTGTAATGTTACCTTGCTGGAGTGACTTGTTCACCACTTGGTTCATAGGTGGTGGGAAACAGCCAGTAGCAAGAACTCTGCTAATAGCCATAGAATATATGGGCATATAGGTATTTTGTACAACCATGTGAACTTATGTAAAAGGCTAAGTAAAATGGACAAAGAAAATACTGAATGATCTAGCATATCAGGAATAAATAAAAAATCTATTCCCTTCAAAGTCTTCATTGGTAATCTATCTTATGTCTTTCTGGCACAAGGTGCTATAGAATAGACTGAGTTGTCTATTCTGTAAACACTGACAATGGCAATATTGTTAATGAAAAACACCTTTTCTTGTTTATTAGGTGTTGTCCCTCATCTAACTTGTAATTTACTTTTTGAACATGCTATGAAATACTGAGCACTGAGAGAGCACCTAAGGCAATGCCTTGCAGGTGAATGTTCAACAAACACTATTTTGCTTTTTGGTTTTTTAAAGTACTTCTACAAAAACTAGACTAAAACAATTCAAAGGATCCTGAATATTTATACTTTAAGAAATGAATTGAAAACACCTTTAAATAAAAATCACCCTGAAATACTTACCTAGAGATAAGTTGAGTGTTTATAAACTATTGAAAACAAAACTGAATAGAATCGGGGTCAATTTCATTGTTGTCTGTCAAATGCAATCCTTATGGTGGCTATTTTATAAAAGTAATGATGTTCATAGCAGCACTATTTGTAATAGCCAGAAACTGAAAGCAACCTAGATGCTCCTCAACTGAAGAATGAATAGAGAAAATGTGGTACATTTACACAATGGAGTACTACTCAGCGGGAAAAAAAAAAAAACAATGGAATCTTAAAACTTGCAGGAAAATGGATGGAACTAGAAGAGACCATTCTGAGCGAGTAACCCAAACACAAAAAAGACAAACATGATATGTACTCACTCATATGTGGATTTTAGACATAGAGTAAAGGATTACCAGCCTACAATCCACACTGCCAGAGAAGCTAGGAAACAAGGAGGACCCTAAGAGAGACATACATTGTCCCCTAGAGAAGGGGAAAGGGACAAGATCTCCTGAGCAAATTGGGAGCAAGGGAGGAGAGGGGAGGGAGCTAGGAGAATGAGAAGGGGAGAAGAGGAGGGGTGAGGAGGACATGAAGGAGCAGAAAGGTTGAGTCGGGGGAAGAATAGAAGAAAACAAGAAAGGAGATACCATAATAGAAGGAGACATTTTAGGTTTACAGAGAAATCAGGCACTAGGGAGATCTGTCTGGAGATTTGTCTGGAGATCTACAAAGATGACACCAAATAACAATCTAAGCAACAGAGGAAAAGCTACCTTAACTGCCCTCCCCTGATAGTGAGATTGATGACTAACTTATATGCCATCCTAGAGCCTTCATCCAGCAGCTGGGGGAAGTAGAAGCAGACACCCACAGATAATCACTGAACTGAACTGGAATCCAGTTGCAGAGAAGGACGAGTGAGGAGCAAACGGGTCCAGACCAGGCTGGTGAAACCCACAGAAACAGCTGACCTGAACAAGGGGGAGCTCTTGCTCCCCAGACTGATAGCTGGGATACCAGCATGGGACTGATCCAGACCCCAGGAACATGGGTTTCAGTGAGGAGACCTCGGAAATCTATGGGGCCTCTTGTAGTAGTTTAGTACTTATCCCTAGCATAGGTGGACTTTGGAAGCCCATTCCACTAGAGGAATACTCCCTGAGCCAAGACACGCGGGGGGTGGGCCTAGGCCCTATCCCAAAGGATACGATAGACTCTGATGACCCCTATGGAAGGCCTCAGCCTCCCTGGGGAGCAGAAAGGATATGTGATAGGTAGGGTATTAGTTGGGGGGAGGAGTGGTAGGGAAGGAGGGTAGGAAGAGAAAACTGGGATTGACATGTAAAACAATCTTGTTTCTAATTCAAATAAAAAATGAAAAAAAATTTGCTTCAAAATAGAAAAAAAAAAAAAGTACCCTGGAAGTAGCCCACATTTGAAAACTTTAAACTGCCAGATGACACATTTTTCATCCATATCTGGGACTTAATTGTCAAAATTCAGTGGTATAAAGGTGTGCTAATAATGCAGGAAGGAAATGTGTACATGGTAGAATATGGACCCCTTTACTCATAAAGCCTCACTTTGCAAAAGCACTTCGTTGCTGAGATGAGCTGAAAGCTGCCCCGTTTCACTTAATAAGAGAAGAAATGCACGGCATTGTAAATGCAATTGGAAGGCAGCTCCTAGGGGAACACTTAGCCAGGCAGTGTGCATGTGCGACTTACAGCAGCTCGCTGTCTGACCAGCATGCAGTCAGGAGTTTGCACGAATGTGAACACGTAGGGAACGGAAGCTGTAGGAAACATTGCTTGCCTGTATCCTGATGAAGGAGCTGGGTATTTGTAGGAGGGCGATGAGGGAGAACTTTTTTTATTTCTCATTTGACTTTTTGCCGTAACTACATTAGTTTTTACTTTAATGTCCTTATTAAACTTGAGATTTAGAACAAGTATAACGTCAAACCTAAACTGCTTGTGGTGTCTACTACAGCAGTGCCGATACTGAGGAAGACAGAGGACACACACCACATACCATGCACTGTCCTGAACAGTTCCAGGCACAGTTGGTTTCATCTTTATAGTAGCTACACTAGGTGGGTGTTATGGTTTCCATTGATCGTGAGAAACCCTAACTAGAAAATGGCTAAATAACCTGCTCACTTCTGTGACAATGAGGGCATAGGAACAGGCAGTCCACAGTCCAGACCCTCAAGCCATTATGCTTTATTGTGAAAATATATTTATGACCTTTGTATGAGTTCCTACAAAGCTCTAGGATCTTCACAAACAACTATCAGAGATTCAGTGATCCTTTGCTCTTTTAGCAGGAAAAAAAAAATCAGTCTTCAGTGACCATGAAATCCTTTGATATGACCTTTCCAATTTTTGAAAAATTTATTCCAGCAGAGAAGTAACTTGAAAGTACCATAAGTGACCTTGTTATGTAAATGTCTCACTACTTTGCTTTGCAATAAATGCAATTCAAAAATTTATATGCTCATTTAAATAGGCTGAAGTGAAAATACCTTACCATGGTAGATTATACATACATGCAAGTATTTTTAAAGTAATCAGACACCGTGTGTCCATATTTTCCCTTATGTGTGTATCACCACCTGGGCTGAGAAGCGAGCTCCAGGTACTCTGTACACAGTACTCATTGAACTATGGATGGAAGGTGATAACTAGTGCTTGTAGATGATGTTTTGGTATACCCTCCAGCAAGCAGGTGTAGTTCCTGAACATCAGCTACTGTTAACATTGGGCTCCTGTGAACACAGAAATTTTGCAACACACTTGCTTAATTTAATAAGACTAAATCCACTACAAAAGGCCCCATAGATTTCCGAGGTCTCCTCACTGGCACCCACATTCATGGGGTCTGGATCAGTCCCATGCTGGCTTCCCAGCTATCAGTTTGGGAACCAAGATTTCCCCATAGGAATAGACTTTGGGAGCCCATTCCACACAGAGGGACACTCCCTGAGCCTAGACACAAGGGGGTGGGCCTATGCCCTATCCCAAAGGATATGACAGACTCTAAAGACCCCCTATGGAAGGCCTCACTCTCCTTGGGGAGCAGAAAGGGCATGGAATAGGTAGGGTGTTAGTTGGGGGGCAAAGAAGGGGGAGGAGACAGAGGGAACTGGGATTGACATGGAAAATAATCTTGTTTCTAATTTAAATAAAAAATGGAGAGAAAGAAAAAGAAGAATCAAAAAAAGCAGAAAAAAATAAGACTAAATCCACTGGGTACTGCATGGAATGAAGGTGTGCTGATGACAATTTTCCTACTAAGGTAAGACAAGCCCAGTTTGCAATAAGATAAATTCTCTTGCCGATATGTACAGCATATTCCACTGAGCAGCAAATTGTCCCCTGACCATCCTCCGCCTCCTAGCACCCAACAAAACACGAATCCTAAAGTTCAAATCATGACTACCTGCTGGCAAAAACTTTATCTAAACCACAGTGCATTACAAGTTGAGAGAAAGAACAAAATTTCACTAATCCAAAAGCAGCTATTCAACAAAAACTGAAAAGCATCCCCTCCATGAATGTCTTAAGAAGGCTGCCTTCTTAAGCAAACTGATGAAACTTTAGTTCTTTCCTACACAACCCACAGTGCTCACTAATTTATGACTGCATCAGCAGCACTACCAGTGTGTGAAAGTTCTGGCTTTCAACTAGGCAAACACGTGTCATGCTATGGAAAAATCTTTCCTAACTAAGCAGAACTAAGATTCCATCACCCTAGCGGAAATCACTACAGTATCTGAGTATGAACCAAACGTGAGAGATTAGTCAGTGGAACAACACACAGGAAAAAAGAACAAGACAAATGAAGAGTTCTATACCCTAGGCTCTACATGCTGAATGCAAATAGTGAGAAAATGCTTTGTACATTGGATTTAAAATGCCTCTGGGTAGGTTATATATTTATTCATATGCCCCTGAAATGTAAGATAAATAAAACCATACCTAATAAAATATACAACCTCTCCCAGAATCAGTCTAGTACCATGTTTTAAAAAATGTAGGCTAGACAATGTCCAAACCCAAAGGACTCAAGGCAAAACACTTAGACCTACAGCATTTTTCCCTTTCATTTTTTCAGTGCTAGAACTTAAACTCATAGCCTTGTGCATGCTACACAACTGCTCTATCACTGAACCATGATCTTGTTTCTCTTAGACTTCTGAAATGGAAGAAATAGTCTATAAATGATCATATATACAACTACCAAAAACGTGTCATCAGCAATGACTCTCAGAAGAGTCGCTTTAACTTAGCATCATGGCCAAATGATTCTCTGAAGGTGTTTCTGTTTCCATCCCTGAATAGCTCATCACAGTGAAATCTTTAATACTTTTATTGCAACTACAAAGAAATCAAAGTGTTAGACTTTGATTTGGAGATGGGCATGTATTCTCATGAGACTGGTGATAAAGGCCAATTGTGAAAAGTAGAAAGGCAGGAAAACAGCTGATCACAGTGACATTGGGCTGGATGTTTTCCAGAGAAAGTGAGTGATCCTCCAGCAATAGGTGTCACCATGATCATTCTCATCCATAGCCAGAAACTTGGTGTTTTCCTGACTGTGGCCAATACGACATCTGTAAAGTATTAGCAGTGTCTCACAGAAACTGATATGGCAGTGGTTATGATGAGTAGAAACAGACTGTGCTCATCTCTAGATCCCTCTGCCTTGGTGTGCTTCCTCAAGGATTCTCATTTCTCTATCTTCCTAGGATCAGAACTCATCTGCACATTAATATCTCTCAGCTATCTAACACCCTGGTGGAACTTTAAATTTCAGTTAGCATTTTCTTGGAGACCTCAGATTTAAAGGAATTTCAATACAGAAGAGAGTAGAAACAGGACTTGAGCTTGCAATTATATTTTACATGGCTCTCCATGATCTCTGATTACACCACAGGGCACATTTCCATACACACAGCCCTGAGAGAATGCAGAATGACAGCATGCATTCAGAAGACAACCAAAATTGTATCTTTAACTGAAGTGGCTATTCATTGGAAAATCAGAAAATCCACTAAATGAAGTGTTTAGAGTGTTAGTCACCTTGATTCTGAAGCAGTGTCCTGTCTAGTAACAGGGAAACAAGAACTTCATTAGAACAAAGAGAGATAATTGTCCCAAAGAGAGACTTAAAATAAGATGCATTTCCATAAATCATCAATTCATCACAGGCAAATTAACTCAACAGTGAGCCACAGTAAATAATTATATTTAAAATGAACACAAGTGAAATATAAAATCAAAACTATACCTCAAATACCTTATCAGCAATATCTTATTCTTTTTTATTAAAATTTTTATGAGAATAGAAGTAATAAACATCACTTTTAAAAATAAACATTTACTTTGAGCAACAAACTTCAATATAAATAATTTTTAAATATAAGTTTAATGCTTGAGAAGCAACTCCTCACCAACAAAGAAGTCTGTTGCTGGAAAGGAAATATCAAATTTGGGGAATATACATTATAAAAATATGAATCATCAGGCACAATTATGACTTAGGTATGAAGAAAATAATGTTTAGCTTTCAAAAACTAATTTGAATTAAGGTATTAATAATAAAAGCACACTTACTCCTTTGCCTTTGTAATTTCAAATCTGTGCAAATGAATCTATCAGTCAAGAAACTGTGACATTCAAAAGACCTTGCCTCCTTTTTCTTAGTACCCTCAGATGACTTAATAATTCACGACAGTAGACTTGTTTTTAAAAGTAACATGCTTGTTAGATTACATTCTGCTGTGTCCTATTCCCTATTTGACTGTGAACATTTAGAGATTCATTTTTTTTCAATTAGAAAGATATTAGGTCCCCAAGTGACAGGAAAATTATAGCTGGTAATACTATATACTTCCTTCATCATTATGAATAGTTGAAGATACCATAGTAACCATATGTACATGATGTTCCTTCTATTAGAAGTGGTAATGAGAGATGTAGAGGTCAGAAGCCACTGAATTAAAAGCATTCTTTTGAATGCCATCATCTTGGGACAATCACCCTGGTATACTAATGGCAAAGCATGTGATTCAAGCCATCTACTGACACACAGCCTAGGCTGAAGAACACACACGTGCATTTGTGCATAGAGAGAGCCTTGTAAATGTAAACATGTACAGCAAATGCAACAAATGGTTAAAGCTGACTAATCAAGATAAAGGATTAAAGGGGATCCTCCAGCATTTTTCAATTTTCTATAAATTTGATATTATTTCAAAATAGAAAAATATGTATTCTCTTCAAGGCTGTACATAGTACATTTATGTCTAAGTGACTTGTTAGCTGGATAAACCTAAGAATACACATTTTGTCGAATATATTCACTGTGCAGATATCCATTAATGTTACATATGCAAGCACAACTGATAACATACACAATAATTGCCACAACAGCACTCTAAGAAACCAAAGTCCTATAACCACCTGTCCATTCATAAGAGCATAGATGGGCAGGGATATATTAGGTAATACACTACATAACAATAAAACTAAACACACTGAAGTGTGCCTAAAACCAGGAACGAATCTCACAAAACAATGTTAGCAGAAGACAGATGCAGAAATAGAGGATATTCTATCATCCCATTTATAGTGTGGCTCTGCTGTGTGAGGTCAGAAGAGGTAATGACCTAGGAGATGAGGGTTGACAGCAGGCTTCTGATGTCCTTCCATTTATGGCCTGGGGAGAGGTGACATGATGTGAGCCACTGCTCTGTGTGTTTAGGGCTAATGTGCTTCTAAATGAAAACAGTTTAAGGGTTTGTATTACCCAAACTGTACTTCAGACCTATTGACTCTAGGCTATTAAATTAAAAGTATTGGGGTTTGTGGATTTTAGGCTAGTTATCCTTCGCTCTATGTCTAATATTCAAAATCCCAGAAAAGCAAGGAAACGAGGACCATAAGAGAGATATACATGGATCCACTGAGGAGAAAGGGACAAGATTTCCTGAGTAAATTGGGAGCTCGGTGGGGGGAGGGGTTGGGAGGTAGGAGAGAGAGGAGGGAGGAAAGGGAGGGGGTGAGAACATGAGGGATCAGGAAGGTCAGGTTGGGGGAAGAACAGAGAAGGAGAGCAAGGAGGGAGATACCATGTAGAAAAAGCTGTTATGGGCTTAACTAGAAACCTGGCACTAGGGAAATTCCCAGGAGTCTACAACAATGACCCCAACTAAGGAGCTAAGCAATAGTGGAGAGGCTACCTACAATGACCTTCCCTTATAATGAGATTGATGACTACCTTAAATGTCATCATAGAGCCTTCATCCAGTAGCAGAAGCAGAGATTCACAGCTAAGCACTAAGCCGAGTCCAGTTGTAAAGAGGGAGGAGTAATGAGCAAAGGGGTCAAAATCATATTGGGGAAACCCATAGAAACAGCTGACCTGAGCAAGAGGGAGCTCACTGACTCTAGACTGACAGCTGGGGAACCTGCATAAGACCAAACTAGGAGCCCTGAATTGGGTGCTAGCTGGGTGACTTGAGCAGTCCAGTAGAACCAGTATTTATCCCAGTTCACAAATGGGCTTTGGGAGTCCATTCCCTATGGAGGGAGACTCTCTCAGCCTAGATACAGGGTGGAGGGCCTTGGTCCTGCCCCAAATGATATGACAGATTTTGATGAATCCCCATGGAAGGCCTCACCCCCTCTGAGGAGTGGATGGGGGGTGGGATGGGGAGATGATGGGGAGATGGGAGGATGGGAGGGAGAGAGAACTGGGATTCATATGTAAAATAAGATTGTTTTTAATTTAAATTCAAAAAAGAAAAAAGATTTGGGGAAAACTATTCTCTGATTTTTAGAATTTCTCACAATTGAAAATAACATCTAAAACTACTTACAATCTTCAGTATTCTGAAAGATGAGGACTTTTCTACACATTCAAAAACAGCACTGCAAATGACACAGCAACTAAATAATGAATTTTTCCCAAAGAAAACTCTGCCTAGTGATGTCAGCATCCTTCCACTAACATAAGATATGGGGGCTATGGGAAGTGACCACCAAAAATAAAACACACAAATAAGCATGAATTCCTAAAGACAAATCAACAAACTCAAAGTAAACAATGGAAGGAACCTTTAAATATGTAGGGCAACATCCAAAAATGTCTATGGTCCACAATCAGTTACTGATAACCTTTCAGGTTCTTTATGGCTATTTCTGACTGGCATGGGGGGGGGTGTTCCTATTTAAGGAAGAAGGCTGGACTTCCCTATATGCTTATTCAACTAAGGCAGCAGTTAAATCCTATCAATGGACTTGCTGCGTGGTACATTCCAGTGAGAGGCAACTGTTGGAGATGACAGATGCTGTGATGAGGAGAGGACAGTGATGGAGACGCTGTGATGAGGAGAGGACAGTGATGGAGACGCTGTGATGAGGAGAGGACAGTGATGGAGACGCTGTGATGAGGAGAGGACAGGGATGGAGATGGTGGAGACTCTTGGTTCTCTAAGCTCATTGCAGAATTCATTTACATCATCCTCTCTTTGGCAGGCTTCCCCACAGCATTCCCCTGAAAATTCTTTATTTCATTGACCTCATGTCACCAGGAATAGAATTCTGTTTGAGCACACTGAACTAATCCAATGCGAAGAATAAGCACATATAGTCAAAAAATACTCAGAAATAACTCTAGGATGTGTCAAATGTAACTAGTTAATGAGGTTTATCTACTTAAATTCTAAATTTTTGAATATCTTACATCTAAAAGAAAATAAAACAAAAGAGTATTTGAGAAGGCATCAGTGGCACTCATGAGAACTGACAGCATGAATTCCTCTACTTGACTACAAGGATTGCCCATCATCAAGCAACTAGAAACAAGCAGCATGGTCCATCAACAAGGAAATAGATAAACCATGTCATATTTGCAGAATACTAGACAGTTGTAAAAATGAATGAGTCAATCTAGAAACAAAAACAGGAAGGAAATTCATATTATTGAGCCAACAGCAATCCCTTTAGAAGTATCATACCATGCCCCAGAGACTGACAACACTCCAAATAGTATTTTCATAGCCAATGTGATCTCAGCTCACACAGAGGCAGTACTCTAAAGCTCACAGTATGTAATTTTTTGAAAAGGGGGTGACATGAAAGTTATGTAAATTTTCTACCACATGGACAAAAACTGAAAGAAAAGCTACGAGGTTCAGATTTCTCTCATGTTCTGAGAGTATCCACTGACACATATCCTGAGCACATCACTTAGCAGCATACAGTGAGTCTCAGAGCAGAGGCCCTTCATTGAGAAAAATCAAGGAAAGGCCTCAGAGATACTCAATGTACTTTCAGATATTGCACTTATCCTGTAAGCAAGCTGCTTAGGGGTGCAGGAGATATACCCAGAGACTAATGCAATAGAAGCAAGACTAAGGAAGGCCTTCTTATTACATAATGGTACCTTCTCAACATCACAAAGTTTAGATTCGGGGACGACAGCAAATAACGGCATTTATTAGATAAAAACTTAATTCAAAAAGATACAGTCACATCATCACAAAGCTTTGTAACTACAAGTTCTAATGATTTTTATTAATCAAATTAATTGGAGTCAAGCTCGATACATTAGAAGCAGATTAAAACAAGCACACAGATTCACAAGGGTCACTCTAACATTAACCGGCCACTTTTTAGTAACATTCGCAATGCATCACCGGAGAAAATGGCACTTTGAAAGCAGCACACCCATCTCACCTGATTTCATTTTCATACTGTGGGGACAGTCTACCTGAATTCTGGTAAAAGCTTTTCAGGAAAGAGGGGGCAGTGAAGGAGGGGGCGGAGAAGGAAGTGTGAAGGCTTGGAAGGCTGGAGGAAGAGTTACTCTCCTTGTGCATGCGTCGGGTTGACGGGAGAATGCTGAGTACAGAAAATACAGCAAATTCATCTTAAAATTTAGCTTTTTAGCAAAATCTTCATTTACTAAGAAAAAGCATAGGAACATGTTCTTGCTATTAGTTTACTCTTTGCCCAAAAGGCTTTGAGCTGGAGCTTGCACAGAGTCTAAGGACAGGAGCATGCAGTCCTGTACCTAGGTCTACACTGAGGCTTCACTCTCTCGCAAGTTGTATTTAACACTTTGGGAACAAAAAGCATGTTTACATGCAAAACAGACTTACGGTCAGGATAGGAAAACACAAACAGTTACAGGAAAACAATTTCTAGAGAGTAAACCGATCATGAATAGTACAAAGATCAACTATTCTAGAGATACAAATCCCTTCTGAATCTTTGTAGACAAATATTGGGTTGATGTCGATCATCATACACAATATCTCTGGCTCACCAAACATTAGATTCAGGGTATTTCCTGTGTGGACCTGCAGCACTGTTCATCCAAAGCACTGAGTCTCCCACATGGCTTTTTTTTTAAAAAGTAAACAAGTTCGTGGTGTAGAATGCTTTCACAGAACATAAATGGCACCTTTTTTATACTGATGGTAATAAAAATTATTGAAATGTATACGGTACAATATACGGGTCAGAACTGAGAGGGACATCATTTACAGTTCAAAAGGATTGGCACCTTTTGCTCTTGACAATAATTTCCTCTGAGGGGGAAGAGATTTATTGTCTTGAGTAAAAATAAGAGAAATCTTTATTTGTAAAATCTTGGTTTTCACATGAAAACTAAATCTAAACACACACAAGATCTGAAGACAATTGCTTTGATTTTCTTTATTTATGTAACTTGTGTGTTTTATAATCTATTGGGTTTTTAGAATCCAAATCAATCAGAAAACAGCAATGAAAATCATATCGTGAGAGCACAACATGATAAAAACATGAAAGCAAATCTGATAACACTTCATATTAACATTGGCCACGTTACAAGATGTTCTACTTTCCGTCGGTTTTATTAACGTCTCTGACACACAGATAGGCAACCCTGCTGTCCACATGAAACACGAAGGGAAGAAAGAGGAAAAAAAGGAGCTTCCAGACATGAATTTGAGCTAAATGGTCAGAAGCTGCACATTGTACCTTACTCCTTCATACCTGACAACAAGCAATTTTCTTAAATTATTTTTAATACTATTTAAGGTCACTCTAATGGACAATGCCTGCAACTATATAGTCTCCTTTGTAGATACAGTTTTAAGCAAAATGTGTGGTAGTTGTCACACTTAGCTTTAATTTGTTATGCAATAAAACACAGCCAAATGTTGTCTCCTGCATGAAGGGAACTTAGATGACCCCTCAACCTAGTATATTATTGCAGGCTGACAAGAGGCTCTAGGTTCGACCATTTATGCTGACGACTCCCTCAGAGCCAGCATTAAAAAAGACAGGATATAATGTGTGCCAATACATTTTCAGGCAAAATAATTGCATTCCATGTTTTCTCTATTTTTTGGTGGAGCAAAATAAAAAATTAAAAGCTTCCATTTAAAATGTCTGAGAATTTTTCAGGGTACATCTTAATCTAAACCTCCACTGAGGAAAACAAAATGCATTTCTTGTTTTTCTGCTCCTTCTGAACCCAAAAAGCTGGCTAAAGCATGAAACACAATCCACACTGACACAAACAAAATGACATTAGACTATGTCCCATGGTGGGGGACAGGCCAGGACCTACCTGCATTGCTCGCTGGAACTCTGTCTCAGGAGAGGGGACCTTAGGCCATGAGCCCTCCCATCTTGCAAGTTCAGCTTCCTCCTTGAACTTGAAGGTGGGTGGCTGAAGGTGTGAGCCCGTCTTCGAAATTGTGGAGAGTCAGAATCCTCCTCAGGGAAAGCATGCCAGGCGGAGGACAGAGGGGAGGCTGGTGGTGTCCCCGGAGGAGAGTCCCCTGGTGAGAAGTCCTACAACACAAACCAGGAGGTGTCTGCCCCTACCAGGCTCACGACAGACACACAGATACTCAGGGCTGAGCAGTGACAGAGGAACCCTCTTCCTGACTCATGACAAAACTGTTTTGTTTTTCTTTTTACTCAACCCTGGTGAAGACTAATCTGTCTATTTCACCACAACCGGCTGCTGCTGATAAGCAGGTGTCACAGAGCATCGGAAAAGATAGGCAGGAAAGTGAAAGGCCGATAAAAGGTACTCTTCCCCTGAGGGCGAACTGTGGTAAGAAGCTAGGGCTACTGTACTCTTCCCATTGTTGTCAGAGACATGAAGAGGCCATGACGGGGAAAAGAGGCGGAGCCTTTGTTCAGCGATCTCCTAATCTCTGTGACCTATGGATCTGCATGTTCCCAGTAATGTCAAAAGAATATCATAGTGCCCTAGTATCTGGGGCTTGAAGCAAAGCTTTTGGGGAAAGAAAAGTAAAGCCTGTGAATTATCTTCCTGCACTCTGGATATTTCTGCCCAGTGGCATGATGCCTGTGGTAAGTTCCTTTGAAAAGACATGAAAAACAGGAAATGAACAAAAGGGAGCCTTCTGGAATTCCTCTCCCACCCGGTGCAGAGACAACATAAATCTTTCAATCCTGTCAGGTATGCACCACGATAAATAAACCATCTGGCTTGTTGAGCCAGGCTGCAAATAAGACACATAGCTGGACTAGGTCTCTGGTGCCAACAAGAGTTTAATAGAAAGTACTTTTGTCTTTTCCTACTAGGACAATAAAGGTTGATGGTGTCCTTAGTTGCATAATGCAGAAAACAGGAAACAGGAAACCCTCTCTAGGGCTGTCTGTGACCCAGAAGAGGATGGTGTTACAGCTGAAATGAAGGAAAAACAAAAAAGAGGAAAAGAAGTAACATGGAGAAAGAATAACAACAAGCTGTGTGGGGGAGGGTAATGTCTCTGATTGGGGGGGTTGTTAATTGGGTGGTTCAGTTTGTTTGGCTTTAGGTCAACAGTTGCTCAAATAGTATACCCAGTGCAACACATAAGAGCAGAGTTAGCCAACGAAGGATGCACTGCACCCTGTCCCAACGGATGGGAACTTAGCTGGGTGAAAAACAAATTGGCAATACCCAGAATCTTATTTCAAACAGAGTATCAAGTATTTATTTCTTAAAGGCCATAAAAACAATCTCACCACAAAATAATTAGGCATGCACGCTTTCCCACAGCTGTGGCTAAGCAGCAGTGTTGGGTGAACTAGGGAACTATGACTAGATACCTTCTCTGAAGCAAGACTGTTAGACCGTTCAAAGCTGTCCACGCTTCCCAGCCGGCCTCTCATTCTGTTTGCTCCCTGTGTGCAGAGAGAAGACACACAGAATCATCACTACAGCTTGAGTTTTACAGGTGAAAACAGAAGGCCACCCTAAGTTTTCACTTCACCTAAGCATTTAACGAGTCCCCTTGTTTCACTCACACTTGTCAGCTGTATTAATGGCCATCAGAGCATGGTGTATGCAACTCCTCCAGACTTCTAGTGTCTCTAACTCAGCTGTTACATGACCACATGGCACACCGAGGTTTTTGAAGTTGTTTTGGTTACAGTCTTGAAGGTTACTCACCACAAGACCAGTGAAAGTGTCATTAACTCTGACCTCACAGACAAATAAATGCTAATGTGGGCAGAACATTGAAAGACACCAAGAAAGCTATACATACCATCCACACAACATTTCATAGACACCACAGTTCACATAACAAAGTCATGTGAAAATGGAATAATGTAATCCCAGGACTTGGGAGGCTGAGGCAGGATGTTTGCTAATTCCAAGTTTGAGACCAGCATGAGCTTCATTGTGAGTTCAAGACCAGCCCGGGCAAGTCTTGTGTCAAGAAATGCCTTTTGGCTAAGCCGGCACAGAAACCAGAGTAAAACAAACCAACATCAAAAAGGCCTCCTAAAATTTATTAAGTTTGGTTCATTAATTATTCTATAAAAAATTGCTAATGTCAATAAATCATTTCACTTTACCAGGTTAGGTGTTAGTCAATGTCCCTGTTAATAAACTGGTTCTGGATGGACATCTCAACGCAGTGTAAAAAGGACATAACAGAATACTATCTATTCCTCTCACGATGCATATGAAGAAGCCAAATGAAGGAATGAAACACAAAAGTGGTTTGGGAAGCCATATCATATCATACACAGGGTATTAAAAGGTGAAGCATTAAAAACTCAGAAAGGATTAACAGGGGTGACCAGAAACACAAGTCAGGTATGCAATAGCACCTCTGCAAAATGAAGAGAATCACAGCATTTCACAGAATTCACTATTTTACTATACACCAAAATATTCACTATTTATATATATTATAGTTTATATATAGTAATATATCATATATTAGATATATTTTAATATATATTTAAATAAATATATATATATTGGAGCTGGGGTAGAAGAAATTAAATTTTAATTGTTCATCAAAGTAATACCTGTACAAAGTTTCAAGAGTCAAAAAAATGAGCTTGTTATAAATACACATGTTCTTTTGTTGGGTGACAGAGGGCATAGACAGTGCTGGACAGAAATGGTATAGGCTGGGGGTCAAATGCCACAGAGATAGACAGACACAGAGACTGTGTCCACCCAGCAGGGCAGGCCAGGCAGCATTCTGGGGATTGTAACACTTGGCTGGTGGGCAAGAGTCATCTGGGAGTCTGGTCCAGGGCTGGTTGGGACCCCAAACACTTTGGAAGCTCCTTGATCCAGTCCAATTGAGGTCACAAATGGTGTTGTAGTGGCACCTAGGCTCCACTTTTGTCATCTAGGGCCTTGCAGGTGAATTCAGACAGCCCAAAGGCTGCATAGGGCATTTCCAAGTTAAAGTATTTCAGCTGCATCTGCTCCACCTGGGCCTGTGTCAGCTCCTACATGGGCTCATGGAAGTTGGTGCTCAGGTTTTTGCTGTACAACATGAAGTCAATCTGGCTGCTTGGATAGGTGGGGATGGTGCAGTGGGCACAGCCTACCACAGAGAAGAGAGATTGGCAGAAGTGTCTCAGTCTCCTTGATGAGGTCCAGGTGCAGCCCTCGCCCTGACAACATAGGATGCCGTTTTTCCTTGAGTTCTGTCTTACGAGGAGCTGGTAATAGGTCTCCTTGAAGAGGCTTTCAGTAGGGCTCATGGGATCTGAGGAGTCAATGATGATGTCAAAGGCATCTTGGCTCTGTTTCATGAACTAAAGCCATCGCCCACATGGAGGGTTAGCTTTGAGCTGGAGTCGCCGATGACCATGCCAGTCAGGAACTCTTAGAGTCTTTGGTGGCATCTTCATCAATCTCACACTGGACCACAGACTCCACAGAGGGGTGTGTCACCACTTCCCATAGGACCTCTTCATCTCCACCTCGATTATCAGCATCTTCCGTGGGTTGGGGTGGCTGCAGAGAGGCAGGTTGGCAATCATCTCCTGGTAGGAGAACTCATTCCTCTCTGGGACAACACTGAATGACACCATCCAGAACCAGCACATTGCGATAGGTTTTACTGTGGAAGACGAGGATGTCTTACTACCACGAGCACTGGTGGTGCAGTGGCTACTCCACCTGCAGCTAAAGGAACCTGGACAGGCCACAGGCTGCAGGTGACTAGCCCTTGTGCATGGCAGTAGGACCAGATGCAGCAGCACCATTGGAGCCCCGCTCCATGGCCAGCAACCAGGGACTGCAGGCCACATGGAGGTGCAGCACAATGGGACCAGTTCTGCCTGCCACCCACACCACAGCCTAACAGTCAAATTTTGTTAGCCAATCTTATAAAGAAAAGTTTTACCTATCACCCTCTTCTCCCACACTTCCAACCCTACCCCCAAAAGCAAGTCTTGGAATGATTTATACCAGTGCTTCCAATAGAAATATCCCTTTGTCTTTCTAGGTCAGACAAGATCTGGATGATGAAACAAGTACTCTTGCTTCACCATACACACACACACACACACACACACCACTAAATAGGTGCTTTCTGCTTTGATTATCCTGCCTTCTTTATTAGTATTGTTTGCAGCTAAGCTACACAGTTACCATGATTACATCTGATTGTAGTTTGTGTCTTGTCTTCTCCTTTTTCAAAGTGTCAATGACCTTTCATTCAGCAATCACAAAATTTGCCAACAGACCATAGTGTGGTCAAACATCATCACATGATCCACCAATTACAGTCTTCATCTGTGAACGCAGCATCATCGAGATGTTTGTCTTCCTGCCCTGATCTGGACTCCATCTACAGGTCTTCCTGGTACCCTCTTCACCATCAACCTAAAATTTTCCTTTGACCCCCATGGCATTAGAATCACATCTTCCCCTTTTTCAGTTCACTTCCTCATTTTGGTGGCACACATTCACCAGGTACTTTCTGAGAAAGGGGAGATTGCAATATAATTCACTTTAATTTGCATATCTGCAAATGTCACTGTTCTATGCTTATGTTTCATTAATAGTTCGGTTGGATGTTTGGAAACTTTCCTTCATCGTTCTTTAGCCTTGCTCAGTGTCCTTTGTTCTACAGTGTGCAGGGTAACATCACCTTTTAAAGAAGCATTCAGAAACTTCTTTCAGTGACTTGGCATGAATTTTACTCAGTTGATCTCACATGTATTTTATAAGCCCATTAGATCTAGAAAACCATGCTCATTAGCTCTAACATATCCACCCACCCTTTGCCAGTTACCACCGGTAGAAGAGCTGGCTCCACCCCTCACTGGGCAAAGTGAGATTGCTGGCCCTGGGAGCACAAGGGCTGACCAACTCAGCTATATCACCCAGGCCAGATCCAGGGATTTGAGATGGCCCACCCCAACATCTACCCCATGTTTGAGCTGCTTCGGCATGTGATGGGGCCAGGATGCAAAATCAAAGCTATAGGATCTCCACGACACAGGGCAACAGCAGGAGATCTAAGAGGAGTCCCAATGGGGATCCAGTAGAGTAGCAGAAGTCAGGAGCCGAGAAACAGTCCAGTGACTCATTACAATGAGCATTTACAAGGAAAGTTGTGTAGGCAAAAGGGTATATTGTGTGACACACTATGACATATCACAGCTTCCATAAGCAGATTTTTTTCTTTTCTTTTTGTGGGGAGCTTGCAAGGGCAAAGGGCAGATATGGGAAATGGGGAGATGAGTGGGATTGGAGTGCATGATGTGAAATTCACAAAGAATCAATAAAAGTTTTTTTTAAGTAATATTATTATTACAAGAAAAAAAGTGAGTCCTTGAGCCCCTTCTCAGTGCTGCCTTCTGTGGTCAGGCCTTACAGAAGGAAGATGGAATTACAACTAAAACAGATTTTCGGAAATGCCTAGCTCCTCATGGGGGTTGTTTAAGTCCTTCAGTTCTGCATTAGAGCAAGCAAATGTTTAATAATCAAATATATTTATAGCTAATAAACTACTAGTGTGTAGCTCAGAGACAATCAGCAAAGCTGATTGATGCCTGGGACTCTTAGCTGAAACTTACCTGTCAATCTGCCCAGTGTCTCAACAGCTAACAGTCACACTAGAGAAAGCAGTTGTACAGAGCCAAAACATTTCCATGAACAAAACTATTTAAATCATGTACTTTGCTCTTTGTGGTGCTTTATCCATGACTGTGTTCATGTAAAATAAAATAAAGGTACTTTAAACTAAATTTTACCACAAGCATTAATTCTCCTCACACAATGGACATTACTCTAAAGACAGTGGAAAAGGGGGGCTGTATTCAAAATAAATCATACTTTCCACTGGTGAGTGCTCTGGAAACTCAAGAAACAGCAATAAACAACCAGACACAAGGTTCTATCTTTAATTTCTACACACACAGCTTTCTCAGTTCTACCGAATGACAATTTTGGTAAATGCTGTGCCAGCCATTTTCCGTACACCCAGTTTTTATTGTTTATGAGCTGAGCTTCTAAGTAATTCTAACATGGCCCCATCTCATAAACAGCAACATTTCACTCTGGAAAGCAATTGTGGCCTAAACTCAGGCTGGGGTGAACTTCCTACTACACAACCCAAACAGAAAAATATTTGTGGAACACAAACTCCTTTAGATCTGTCCCACTTTTATCAGACAGATGGAGCTGCCAGCCTTCTGTTACACTGGAAGCACCCAAGACCTTGTTAGGCCACATTTATAGCATTTGGCACCACTCCAGGACACAAAAGCTACAGTATTCACTGAAACCAAAATAGATTAGCTGTGTCCTTGCTGAGAGCTATCGAAGCAATTCAAGGCATGCAGAAGAGACACTGCAAAGTCAGCCTGGCAAAGACTGCCCAGCACCAAGGTCTAAATGGAGAGTAAGGGCAGCCCTTCAGCTTTTTTGTAAACACCAAGCTTCCAGCCTACAGAGAATACCCTCCTCCTATCTACAGTGTGGCACTTTCACAATGCTAACTTATAATGTAACTAAGTATTGCAATGCACATTTGATAAGTGGAGAAATTAAGCTTTGACTTGGAAATGAAACTGCCCAAATTCATAGCTATAAAATCTGCCAAGGTCAGGTCTTCCTTTCAGGTCCCTGACCACCTATTTAGTCATTCTAATGAAATTGTTGATAAATACAATGTTCTGCTCTGGCAGCTGACATTGGCAGATACCGATCCCCTACATGGATGTCAGAGCTCCAAGCATCATACTTGTCTGCAACAGTAGCTCTCAAACTTGAAGTTGTGTCAGTGTGACTTTGGGGGCTGTCAAAGTCCACACTACTGGACCCGACTCCAGAATTTCTGATGAAGCAATTCTGAGGTCAGACCAGGCTTCTGTATGACTGACAAGTTCCTAGATCAGTGGTTGTTAATCTGTGGGTCACCAACCCCTTTAGGGTTCAGATATCTACATTATAATTCATAACTAACAAAACTACAGTTATGAAGTAGCAATGGAATAATTTATGGTTGGGAGTCACTACAACATGAGGAACTGTATTAATGGGCTCCTCCCCCCACCCCCAAAAAAAACTAAACTGCTACCTGGAATGGCCTAGGATGGAGGTATAGACAGACAGACAGACAGACAGACAGACAGACAGACAGACAGACAGACAGACAGATAGATAATCTATAGATGATATGTAGACTATGTAGACAAATAGACATACATACATATGTATGCACATACATTCTATAGTCATCTAATAGTTCAGAGCTAATTGCTAAATGGCACATACAACATTGTTTGGCAGTAACAACAGCCAGGCTAAGCAGTGCTTCAAGCAATGTCTGTGTATATACTAACTTACTGCTCATCAAATCCCAAGGCAATGGGTATGCTACTGCCCTCGGTCCCATAGCACACTGAAGTAGAATAAAGGGGAAGAACTTTATTCTTTGTGTCTTCTTCTGTTTTCTGTTGTTAATAACACCAGGCCATGGGGCTGGCAACTGACAAAGAAAAGTTTACTTTGGGCTCACAATTCTAGTTCAAGGTCAAGGGTCAGATCTGGTTTTTACCCTCCTGCTATCAAAGTGGTGAGGTGATTCAGAGCTTCACATGTTGAGAGAGGAAGAATAACAGACCTGACCAACCTGGCTGTGACAGCAGCCCCACTTTAGAGCTAACCTATTAACCCTTCCATCAACTAGTCATGTGAAGGCTGATCATGCCATTAAGAGTCCCCCTCCTAAGGACCTAGGCCTGGACCAGGATGATGTGGTAGACTTTGGGGAGCCCCTTTTGAGGGCCTTACCCTGCCTGGGGAGTGGAGGGGGATGGCTAGGGGCTGGTGGGATGTTGGGGAGATGGGAGGGAGAGGGAGAAGGGATTGACATCTGAAGCAAGCTTGTTCCTAATTTGAATAAAATAAAAAAATTGTATAAAATAAATAAATAAATAAATAAATAAATGCCATTTGTGAAATCAAAAAAAAAAAAGAGTCCCCCTCCTATTGTCTCCTAATAGAGGCTACCTTCCACCATGAGTTTTGGATGAGATAAACCATAGCACACTCATAATAACAGGCAGTCTAGGTTCTGACCAGCATGAGCAAAGTCATAGGCTGAAGTCCTTGCCATCTGCCATGATGAACAAACATGGTCCTACTTCTGGGGTGCAACAGCCACAGAGACCATGCCTGGGTGTAATGATGGAACATGTCAGCAAACACAAGCTGAGGGAAAGCATACAAAACAGCAAGCCAGCTGAATTCAGGAGTATCAAGGTCAAGAAAATGAGGGAAGTCTGAGGAAGCCTGTGTGGATAACAGGTATGTCCAACCTGTAGCTCATAGACAACATGTAACCCATGAAAGTCATGAATGTGGCCCAACACTATCTGTCATGTAGACACCAAACTCCAGAAATTACATGTCACCCAAGAAGGCTTGTTGTCAAGTGTGGACAGGAAAGCTGCCCCCAGGCTCTCTTAATGGACAAAATCAAGGGCTATATACAGCATGTACATTTGTATGCACATGTGCACACACAGACACAGTTTCATGCTGATAAGTCTAAGTTAAATCCTTCTGGATTCCTCCTTTTTCCTATCCTCAATTCCCTTCTCTCATAGATGCCATGAACATTAGTATATTATACATATGGCCATCCTCTGACTGGGTCTATTGCCCTGTATGTGGTGTTAACTCTCTTCACCCCACTGAGGCTACTACAGCCCCACTGGAATCAGCTCCCTGCCCAGACTCCACTTCCCTGCAAAAGGCACTTCTCTCTGTGAATGCTTGCTCCTCCCCTCTGCCTCTATACCCATCCAGACTTCTCTTCACAGGCTACACCCTGATGGGGAATGTCCTTCTGTATATATGTTTCTCTTATTGGTTAATGAATAAAATACTGATTGGCTGATTGGCCAGACAGGAAGTGATGTAGCTGGGCAGAATCAGGATATAAGCAGGGACAAACAAGAAATGGCTTTCTTCTCTGTGGAGATGCAGATGTAGCAGGCATAGGAGTTGCAGGTCCAGGATTCCTCGGTAAGGCAAGACCACGTAAAAATGCATAGATTGATAGAAATAGGTTAGTAATTAAGACAGAGCTAGTTAATAAGAAGCTCAAGCCATTAGCCAACAGCTTTATAATTAATATAGTGTCCATGTGCCTCTTTGGAGCTGAGAAGGACAGTTGGACCATGGCTGTGGGACCAGCCTGGTGGGAAGAATGCTCGATACAATACCTTCCTTCACCACTCAGGCCCCCCAGACCAGGCACCCTCCTCTCCTGGCAGCTGCCTGCTGTAGATTGACTCTTGTACCAAGCAGGCAACACTCACCTCATGAACATGGCAGCCCAATGCTAAGACCTCATGATTCAGAAAGAGGGAAGTGAAGTACAGGGGCAAACATTTTGCTAATATTTAAATGAAGTAGATAAATTTACTAAATTGGATACAAAATTTTCCATTACTTCATACTGTCTTAACATTTTATATCAGCCTCTAATAATGGGTAAAATAAAGGCAGACCATAGCTGGAAGTTTCACTCCCACCCACCAGTTCCCAAATCACCACTTGGAGACTTAATATTAATTATAATTGTTTGGCCAATGGCTCAGGCATAGTACTAACTAGTTCTCACAATTAAATTAACCCATTTCTTCTAATCTGTGCATCGCCATGTGGCCGTGGCTTACCAGTAATGCTCTGGCATGTTACTTCTCTGGCAGCTACATGGCATCTCCCTGACTCTGCCTTCCTTCTCTCTGTATCTCTGTTTGGATTTCCCTTCTAACTCTATTCTGCCTGACTATTGGCCAAATCTGCTTCTTTAATAACCAATAGTAATAAAACACATTCACAGGTACATAGGAGCATTCCACATCAGCAGACATTTTTAAAAACATTATGAGATAGAGAAATCTTGAAAGTTCTTATGAAACTGCTCATTCGGATTTGCTCCCCCACCCCGCCCCTTCTATACATACTTGCCTCTACTTAGAAATCTCCATGACTTGACTTCAGATATCAGAGGCCGGAGCACAAATGTAAACTTTTACAAGGAAACTTGTTTATGATATTTTTAAGACACAGTGCAGCATGTAGTTGGCTGACCACCAACATCAATTTTGCCTCTGCCTCTCAAGTGCAAGGATTACAAGATTATCTTATTGCAGTGTTAGAGAAATTAAAGTTATTTTAACAGGTTCCTCACCACCACCACTGGGAAATCTTCAGTGAGGTGATCGCAAATGAAGCAGAAAACATGAGTTTACCTAAGATAGCCCAGTTCAGTCTTACCCTAGAGAAGATATTTTCCAAGGAGGAAGTTAAGGATCTCTTCGCTTTGTTTTTCAGAATGTCAAGCTTGAACCGCCCACCACCTGTCGCATTCTCTGGGATTGTACTGTTTGAAATAATCTAGAAGAGGAAAAGCAGCAGAGTTATAGTGCAGACACACGGGAGGTTAAATGAGGCTTCAAATGAAGGCTTAGGAGGAAGCGTTAAAATGCAAGCAACCAATTAAGAAGTAATAATCTATGTTCCACACTGTGAACACAAAGACTACAAGGAAAGGAGTTTACTATCGTAAGGAATAACAAGGGCAGAACTAAAACCTTCTCTCTGTGCCTTTCCATTTCACTCACATGTCCCCACTCCATTTACCAAAAGTTAAGCTCAGAATGACAATTTTTTCAGCTGTTTTTCAGTTGGCTACCACCAGCCCTTTCTGAGGTGTCTGTTATGAGTCCGGATTACCGGGGACAGACAATAGGTTTCAAAGACCAGCCCACTCTGTAAACCAAGCTGCAGGCCAATGGTGCTCCTGCTAGACTCCATTTTCAAGGCTGGAGAGTGGCTCCGTCATTAAGAGTACCGGTTGCTTTTGCAGAGGACCCAGGTTCAGTTCCCAGCACACACATGGCAGCTCACAGTCTTCTATAACTCCAGTTCTAGGGGATCCAGGGCCCTTCTAACCTCTGTGTGTGTGTGTGTTCGAGCGTATACACACACACACACACACACACACACACACACACACACACACACACACACAGAAAATACATGCAGGCAAAACAATCATACACACAAAAAAATAAATCTTTTTTAAGAAAAGTCTCCATTTTTATTTGTATATGGTCATGTACTTTTCAGATTAGTAAAGCTTCACCAAAAACATGAAACAGTGAGGTGTCCACGGATAGGTACTTTGTATATTTTATCCGACTGCAGTCCTCTGGTGACATGGGAAGGTGAGGCTAGGGAAACCCTGAGTGGGCCTCAAACACTAGATAAATGTGGGAAATGTTGGTATAAATCAGAAGAGAGGCATCTGTGGCGTCTTAGGGGAATTTATCTCCCAGACATGTTTGAAACCTTGCAAAGGTCAGGGAAATCAGAGACCAGAAGAGCAGTCATCTCTGAAAGCTGCTGGTTTCAGGCCCATCCAGGAAGCCCCAAAGGACCACTCCTGATCATCCCCAGCACGTTTGGTGGGGAGGGTGGGATGACTCACTGCATGCCTGACCACCCCAGTTGGATTCCTGGGATGTCTGCAGGGTGAGAGAACTGACTCCTGCACACACTCCTCTAACCTACACACTCATGCACACTCAAAGTGAGCAAACTGTCTTAGAGACAGAAGCAGAGGCTTTGGCTGCCAAGCCAAATGAGCCTTCAATTCCACCACTGGAGAGGCTGAATCAGGATGATCCTGCTTTGGGGGGAACCTGGGCTACATCTCAAGTGTCTCAACATCAAAATTGAGTGCTGATGCAAAAAGTGCAGTAAAATACAAACCAGGATTTCTATGCATCCTTAAGAGCGACACATGTTTTAAAAAAAAGAGCTACACAGGCAAGGGACTTCTTTGATGCGGTTGTAGTGGTAGTTTTTTGTTGTCTGTTTTTTAACACTGTGCAGCTGAAGACACGTTCAAAGCCAGGGGAACAGACATGCCATCCTTCAGTTTACAACAGAAACAGTCATGCACACACAAGACTGCTGTGCTTTTCACCATAGGCATAGGACTATGAACAAAAAAAAAATAGATTAACAGAATTTTTAAAGTAGGTTATCCCTGTTACCATTCAGATAAAACAGGCATAGGGATATAAAAAGACACAGATTAATGTAATTTTAAAAGTAGGTATATTGTACATCATGAACATACATGAATGTCTTTTTTCCTACCCAAATACCAAAAATTATTTTACATCTTGAAACTCTAATGATTTTATCCCCATGTGCCAGCATCTGCTGAACTCTCCCATAAACTTTATAAAGGCTGAAATCTCTAAAGTATGATAGGTTTTCACTCTAAAACAGAGGAGAGCTCGAAGGAAAGCAATTTCTTGTGTGTCTTGGTGATATTTTCACTATAGGTATAAATGAATATGCACACAGATGTAAGCCAGGAGACAGCTGGCTCTCACCGAAGGCCCTTCCCCGATGTGCACATGAGTCTTCTGCTTGGCTTCACAGAGCTGCCGCAGGTGGAGAATCACAAGTTCGTTCTCTTCCTGGTCACTGATGGGCTTCATTTTCTGTTGAACAGAGGAAACAAGGGCATAGCAGGGCAGAGCAACTTCTCTCCTCCTGCAGTAGGCTCAGTTAGACGTATATGTCCAGAGGGATATGAAAGCATGAAAGCATGAAAGTCTAGCTTTCCCATTCCGCTAACCCTGGGATTGGATCTCTTAGAGGCAATGGAATGGAAATGAGAACTCAACAACAGGACCCAATGTTGTCCCTTATATTTATCTACGGGAACTGTGAAGAGTGTTACCTGAACTCGTTCAAAGATGTCAGCTTGCTCATTATCGGTCAGTGAAGAGAGGTGTCGCTGGATTACCAGCTTGGCTCGCGGTGGGTAGAGACCTAAAAGGAAAAGTGGGGGAAGCATGAGGTGGAGGCTGGCTACAGAGGTCTAAGTGTGCATCGGCCATGACACTTCACCCTCCCTGAGTGAGCATCTATCTCAAATGCTACCAAGCACATCCGGTTTCTGGTCGCTCACGAACTGACCACTATGAGAACTCCCATGGGAATGAACATGCCAGCTCAGAGCCTGTGTTAGTTAGAAAGTGAGAAAGAAAGTTAAAGGCTAGTCTTGACCAAAACTGCTAAGCCTCTAGCTTCAGATCATAAATATAAACTGACAATACTGATACTAAAATGCAGAACTGCCGAAACAGGGATAATCCCCCTTCTGGGGCTCTCATTCTAAAAGAATAAAGCTTCATGTAGAGTAATTATTCCAGGAAATGTTTTACTTCTCTGTATTGTGATATTTATAAATCTTTCCAACTTTTTGGTTGTTGTTGTGGTTGAGACAGTCTCATTTTGTAGCCCAAGATAGCCACAAGACCTCCTCACCCCAGCACCCTCATTGCTGGGCTGCCTAGGGGTCATTTTAAGTATTGCCCCTCTATTTAGATTATAAAGAAGACATCTAGCTACATATAATATGTAATAAACGTTTAGGCAGACTAGCAATTTTTTAAATAATTTGGCATTGAGCAAAATGGTTCAGAGGGTAAAGGTGCTTGCTGCCACTTCGAGCCCCAGAAACCACACGGCAGAAAGTGAGAAGCCACTCCTCCAAGTTGTCATCAGAAGTCCACATGTATGCTATGGCACTTGAGGACCACACATAACAAATACATAAAAAATATAATTTAAAAACTAAAAATGGTATTATCATTCTCAGGCTGTAGCAAATATATTATACAACATTAAACCATAATTTTAGTTTTCCATGCATCTATTATTTTTGTTTACAGTGAATAAGTCAAAGTAGTTGACTAAAAATACTTTCTCATAACTTAATTTGGTGTAACAGTTTAAATACAAACACTGTGTGTGTGTGTGTGTGTGTGTGTGTGTGTGTGTGTGTGTGTGTATGCAAACTGTCAAGCTTTCTAATTGAATCTCCAAAAGTGCAAAGTGGCAGCTCAGTGAAGCAAAGAGATCTGTTCACATTTTAGCCATGTGTATGTGAAGGGGGTGAGCCCGTGCATGCACTGTGGCAGTTGAGCTTGTTCTCAGATGACTTTTCTCTCTTCCTCCCTCCTCTTTTTGAAATGCCATTTCAGGTTCAGCTCCACTGTCTTGCCACTTAGTCCCCAACACACATTTGTCTCTGCCCCCTTCCATCCTAGCAATGGCCCCTAGGCTTATGCCACCATGGCTACCATTTATAAGGGGGCTAGGGATCCAAATGCAGGTCCCCAGTGCTTGCAAGGAAAGCAATTGAACCACTTAGCCACCTCCCCGGTCTCTACATCTTATTTACTATTGGAAAACTACCCCGATCTCTGCAGATAGCAAGGCAAAATAGCCCTTTAAAAATTGTTTCCCCCCCAAAAAGTAGAATATGGTTCATGACTTTCAGGATTCGTGCACAGCTGGCTAATGGAAGTCTGGCTACAACTGCAGCTGCCGTAATTCACTCTGTGAACAAGGACAAGGTCAGTAACTTCTCAGCCCACCTTTCTCTCTGAAGCCTACACAGATTCTGTAGAGAGTCACACAGAGAACGCAGGAAACTATTTTCATGGCAGGAAGCACTCACAACAGGCTTCTCATGTGCTGGCCAGGGCTCCTTAAGGGGCTCTCAGATTTAAAAAAAAAAAAGTCTCTCAGATTAGAAAAGGGGGGGTCTCAGATGACGTATTATGATGTTAATTCACATCCCTGGGCGGCTAAAGGCCACATGCCAGCTGTGGGACACCAAAGCAGAACATCAACTATGTATACTGTAGAGCCAGAATTGGATACTGGATTTTTAAAAAGAAAAAAGAAAGGAAAGGAAAGGAAAGGAAAGGAAAGGAAAGGAAAGGAAAGGAAAGGAAAGGAAAGGAAAGGAAAGGAAAGGAAAACTGGTGACGATCAATGAGGGTAACATTTGAAGACCAGCTAATACTGATGTTCACTTCCTGCTCTGATCATTGTGCTGTGCTACAGAAGACATAAGCAATAGGGATGAAATTCAAAGAATTCTACAAAAGATCAAAGATTTTTCAACTTGTCTTTTAACAAATATGCTATCTCTACTAGTCAGTAAACTCGTTTTTCATTTACCAGTAAATCTCAGGATGTAGCTGGCTATGATGATGGTACACGATTTTAATCCCAGAACTCAGGAGCTAGAGGCAGGAGGATCTCTGTGAGTCAGAGACCCTCCTTGTTTACATGGTGAGTTCCAGGACAGCCAGGACTACATAGAAACCCTGTTTCAAAAAAAACCCACCAGGCCCAGCATCTCTCCATGACTTTGAGTCAGATGTAGCTCTCAGCCATTCCTTCAGCATCTGCCTGCAAGCCACTATGCTCCCGCCATGATGGTGATGGACTAAATCTCTGAAACTGTAAGCAACCCCCAATTAAATGCTTGGTTATGGTGTGTCTTCAAAGCAATAGAACACTGGTAAGACAACTAGGTTTCCCATGCCAGCCATGGTTTCCTTCTTGTTGAGAGGATCTTAAGTGTAATTCGAGAGCTGCTGGTTACCATCAAGATAGGCGAGCCAGCTGAGAGGTGTTTGGAAAATGGAAATCAAAACCTCCTCTGTAATTTTTCCTTTATCTTATTTGTAGAGTTTTGGCCAGTTTGGGTACCAATCCGCATACCATTACTCTCAAGTAAGCAGTATACTGTTAAACGAACTCTTGGGATGAGTAGGGTCCAAGGTATTAATGATTGCTTTTAATGTTTTTTGATTTGTTTTCATTTTTTGGCTTTTTGTATCTGAATACAGTTTTCCCTCTTTCAGAAATAAAAACACTTTTCTCTTTTAAGGCTTTCATTATTTGGCTTGTTTACACTGAGGACTTTCTTTGATCCAGTTAGACTATTCTATAAATAGGTAAGTGGCAGGACTCTCTCTCCCTCTGTACAGTTAACTAATCTAACACAACACAACCTCCCACATGGATTTATAATGCTCCCTTCACCAGCCACACACACACACACACACACACACACACACACTCCGTTTTGGAAATGTTTCATGTTTTAATGTAATATCATTCTGTAAAATCACCCTTAGAAACTTTAAAACCTGAATGTTGCACTGAAATTCCTTTTGATTGTGTAGTTGTGTGGATATTCAACAAAATCTACAGCTTAGCACACACTTATTTGGAGCCTATGGGATAGAAATTACAACTAGAATCTGCAGTGAGTCTGTCGGCCTCACTGTGGAGTTCACCCTGTTTCTATCCATTTCCTGAGTCTCACATGCCTGCCTTCTCCTCCAAACTAAAGTTTGTGGGGGCACAGTATGTGGCAAACATTTCTGCATCCCCAGCACAACCTGCTTGGTCCACAGTGCATCTCAGCACAGATTTTTTTAAAACAACAAAAAACAAAAGACTTGCTTCTTGATACTACCTCCGTTATCTTAGCTTTTCCAAAGACCCTGAAGAGCCAAGCAGGTTTCACTATAGTTATAAAGGAGAACATCGCCAAGTGAGAGGGGAAGAGGAAGAATTGAACAGTCAGAGGTGAGTTTGCCTGTCTGCCATCCTTCAGCAAATGTTTGCTCACTTCCCACTGTGTACATGCATAACTGGTCTTAAGAACTGTGGGAAATGCAAGCCGTTGCCTTCAGAAGAAAAGAGAGAGAGAGACAGAGAGAAAGTCAAGCACACAGAAGCGACTGATAGCACAGTTGGGTTTGACTGGGCAAGAGAAATGCCTTTGGGGTTCTTGCTCACAGTGAAACAAAGAACTATTCAATGACAGTGGGGACTTCAGCATGTCAAAATGCCAAAGCAAACTCCTGCCATGCCAAGGCCACATTCAATGATACCTTCGATCCTCTCACAGAGCTTATGCAAAGAGTGCATGGGGCAGGCCTCGCACAGCTTGATCTGTGTCTTGGCGCTCTGCAGCGCAGCAGCCGTGCTGAAAGCTTGCTTGAGAGTCAGCATGATCTCATCCACCTACAAGAAGAAACAGAACTGTAAACATGTCTATAAAAGTTGGCTTTCACAGAAACACACACACACACACACACACACACAAAAAAAAAAAAAAAAACCATCAGCAATGTGAGCCTTTATAGATGGCTGGCTAAATAATAAATAATAGAATTGTGATGACTAGCAGAGCTGGCAGAGAGCAAACGGTAAGTCTTGAAGTCAGACCTTTCATCCATCTAATTAAAGCTGAATGAAAAGACCATTGCAGTCCGTGGCATATAATACAGAGCTGTTACTTGAATGCTATTTTCAAGTCCCACGGGCGGCTACACTATCACAGACAGCTTAATTAATAGATCAAGTCTTTGCTTAATTAAATGACTTATCAGATAAACATGTCTTTGGAAGTTTCCTCGGATATATATTGGGAACAACAAATTAAAGTCAATGTTCAATTGTGTTAATAGGCACCATTTTCTTCTAGGCCCTGTTAGTATAAAAGCAAACAACACTTGTGCTTGAGGACAGTTCTGAGGGGAAACAATTAAGTACCAGTGGGGAAATCTATGAGTACCGCTAGCCTTGTTTCTACGCTGTCTGACTTATTGTCATTTTACTTACAATGTGTGAGTCGAAGTTGTGACATCTACATGCTCAAGAGCTGGCTGTCACCACAGGGCCAGCAGTCCAGGATGGCCCAGCATTGACTCAGCTATCTACTGTCTCCTTTGCTCCTTTGAAACCAGGTAGCTCCTCCTGTTCCTCAGTCACCTTTTCTGTGACAAGGCTACTAAGGGAAGGGGAGATGTAGGATTCCGGCATCCCAACCCAGTCTGGTAAGCAAAGCCACCTGTCATGCTTAGTGGACTGGTTTTGTTCCACTTTCCCTTTTCCCCCACAGTCTGGTTTAAGCAGAAGCTGTTTTGAAAGAATATTGATCCACTTCTGCATTTGAATGGGAGAGGAGCCCCAGATACAAAGAAATTCTACTAGCATAGTGAAACTGAAAGGAGACCTCAAAGCCCTAAGCAAGCGCCCATCGTGGTTACTTTTCATTGTATGACCAGCCTTAGAAAAACATAGGAATAACTTCACAGCACTCTATAAATAAAAATAAATTTTTCATAAAATGTCACTTTATACTGCAGTTAAAAATAAAGATTTCTCATTTTTAGAATTAAAAGTATTTAATGCCTTTACAGTTTTATGCCATTTACTTAGTTTCTATTCAAAGGTGAATTATTTATGCATAAATTCCTTTATTCTATTTCTTATTTCTCACTTATGTCAGACACTGGTGGGGCTGGCAATGGATTTGGTAGTACATAGCACATATGTGCATATATAGATAGATATAGATATAGATATATTACATAAATATATAGCATATGTGAATATCTTACCTATAATTAGTATGCATATGTGTGGTATTTATTACATTAAATTTGCCCTGTGAAAGGTATTCTGTGGAAATATGGGATGTTTATGTTTTCTTTTCTTTCTCTAGATGAAACAGGCCCTTTCAATGGTTTCTGAAATGTGACTACTAACCTCTCCTTACCACAAACACTACTGAAAATTCCATCTGTTATACAAAATATTATGTTTTCTTTTCTAAAACCCACCACTTTTTCAGATCCCCTATAAATTCTATCACAAGGTTAATACCTTAAAAGTTCAAGTTAGAGCACTACGAATACAATAAAAAAAATCGCAGGTCATCAAAAGGGCAGAGGCAAAGGGACAGGCAGAAATGTCAGTCATATACAAACAAAATGCAGGTATTCTTGGCAGTCAGCACCTGGCACAGTTCCCATCTCACCAAACAGCATGCCATCAGACAAAATTCATTCATATTAATAGGACAATCCATAGTGAAGATAATGTCTACAGATATACCAAACTTAAGTATTATATTAAATTGTAGATGAAAATAACTGAACACCATCTAGTCTTAATTTGCTAGAAAACACCTCTAATTTTTCAAGGTAGAATACTGACATTCTAACAACTGCTGCTAAAAGGCAATGCTCATTTTAAGAGGCTAACCAGCTACATAATGGAGTGTCCTCTATGTGTCAGGCTGAAGTTAGGAATCGCCACACTCATCCTGTGTTCGAATGCTCATACCACTGTTCACATGCACAGTCAAGTCCCATCCGTCCTATCTGGGACCAAATGATATCAATACTAGCACTTTCTTCAAATAAGAAACTTCCATAAATGAGTCCCATTTCATGAATCCTATGCCTCTCTTCCTTCCAATTTACAACACAACCCCAAAATTTGAATCTGTCCCTTTACCCATTCTCCACATATTGCTTGTTTTTTATATATTAAAGATTTAATTTTCCAAGTGCCATTCACATCAGATATGAGAGAAAGGTAACTTGTAGGATGTGTACCTCATTCTTCTGTCCCTACGCCAATATTTCACTAGAAATAGTACTCTTCTCATCTCACTAAATCTTGAGTTCATATAAAGTCTGAATCTGGAATAGCATACATGTACTTTCACTTTTAATTATACTGTCATAGATTATTTTCTATGTGTGTTGAAGTTTAGGAGGGTTGTTTATTAGTGGCCATGGCCTTTCTTATAATCTTTAAATCAATTTGGAGGAAGTACTGTGAAGAAATGATATCTTCCAAAAAATGTAAGCACTTGTGAAACAGTATTAGCTGCCTCCCTAAGTAAAGAAGGGAGAAGGGGGAGGGAGGGAGGGCAGCATCTAAAGTTGCTCATAGCCCTTCAGGACCCATCCTAGAACTGCACAGTTTACAAATTCATTACGGTTTTTACAAAGAAGCAAAAGAAAGGGTAAGTGTGGAGCCGGTACTCAGAGAACACAAGTCAGCATGTGTGGTCTCGGAAGACTGTCTTCTCCAACCGCCAAGCCACATCACTCCTCAAGCTGGGGCACAGGTATGACTGACTTGACTGTTTTGTTCTGTTCTGTTTGTCAGGGCTTGAGCTTACCCTCTGTTACACAGGAAGTGCACATTATCTTTCTCTTCTAACTTTCAGTTCTGGTGCCACATTAAAAAACTGACTGATAAAATTCGAACAGTGGGGGCTTAAAAGATCTTAGCTTTGATCTATTTTTAAGAATAATGAGGCCCAAGTTGAGCCTGATATTGCCTCATGGGACAGGAGGGCACACAGCCAGTATGCTCTGCAGCCCCAGACAGGGGATGGATGTCGAAAGGCCAGGAACCCCACATCTTCTATCATCATTAGCAGTTTCCAAAACAAACAAAAAACAACTAAACGCTAAAAATGAAATAAACCCTGTAAACAAGACGCCAAATAAATGGGTCTTACCAAGGTCTTCCTCTTGGGAAAGAGATGTCATGAACACATTTGATTGTCCCTGGTCTGTGATAGCCTCTGCCCTTATGAGCAATGTGATCAGTCTGTCATCTAGAGTTCAAAAACATGAAGGGCAGCAAGAAAAAGAGTTGACCTAACTGAGAAGACTGTGAGCATGGTATGTGAGGGCTGTCACCAGCTCTCCACCACAGTCAGCTAAGGACAACTCCCTCAAAGTTCACTCCTGCTTCCATTTAGCTAAAAGGGGACACCTGGATAGGTACATGTAGATATTAATGAAGTAACATTAATTGTCTAGAGTGAAAATGAAGCTCAAATGGAAGTTTCTAGAATAACAAATTGCTAAGAACAGGCATTTCGTATTCCCTAGATTTAAAAAACAAAACAAAACAAAACAAAACAAACAAACAAAAAAAACTAGAGACCCCAGAGGACAGGGATAGTAAATGCTTTTGTGCCGGTTCACTTGAAGGTCTTCAAGTATTTCAGTGTCCTCATCAGGCCCATGGAAGTCAGACTTAAATGTAACAAGCACCAGGAAGCATGCACACTGTGGCCTGGAATAATCGTATATGGGAAATGCTAATAGCAGGCTTGTATGTTTACAAAAACTGTGGTGGTTGGCCGGGGGTTTAGCTCATTTGATAAAGTGTTTACCTCACAAACCTGAGTTAAATCCGTAAAATCCATGTTAAAATATTTGGTGTGGTAGTATGTGTTTACCATCCCATGCTGGGGAGGGTGACAGGAGGGTCCCTGGAGCTCCCAGGCCAGCCAGCCTAGCCTAAATGGTGAGCACAAAAAAGATGAACATCGTTTCTTAAGATAACACTCAGGATTGTCCTCCGACCTCCATTCATACAGGCACGCGTGTACTTGGGCACACAGATAGACAAATGCAACCACTGGCACGCACAAACATGCACACACTCACATATTAAAATTACAAAAATGAATAGTTTCCACTAACGCATCTAGTAATGATGATGTACACATCTGAATGTTTGTGTAACAATGACTGAGAAGCCTGCATGTGTGGAATAACAGAAAACTATTTCAAGAAGAAAAAAAGTCAACGTATTTCTTGGTGAGATGTATTTCCAAGCCTGCCTTATACAGTTCTTCTCAAATAGAAAGAGGTAAGGAGGGCTAGGAGGAGACTGACTTGAAAATTCCAAAAAAAAAATAAAATAATAAAAAATAAATAAATGATGTGTATGAAAACTTAAAACAGGATAATTAGAAACTGGCGGGGGGGGGGGGGGTACAGTTCTTTACTCCTCCTGATGGAAGTATTGTCTAATCTGTGACACCACAGCAATAAACAAGAGATCAGTGGCCTTTGTCAGTGTCTTCAAAGCAACAGGAAATATAACAGCTTTTCTCTGTCATTAGTCTTCCCTCACAAAAACAAACAAACAACAAACAAACAAAACATGGTAGCTCAGTAAAGTCCATTGAAGCCAAGGGCACACACACTTATAAGTGCCATGATGTCTGTCTGTGGCTCTCGACTTCAACGCATCCTTCCAGGGTAAAAACAGCTCTCTAGATGTCCTTTCTCTTTGCTCACCGAGTACTGAGTAAGATGGGCAGATCCACTGGAGAAGCACTGGAAGCCCCACTTACCAGAGATTGGTTGGCACACTGGAACACATAACAGATGTACTGGCTCAGCCCGGGCTCTGCAGAATCCCGACAGATAAAGCCAAAGTGATCAACATGCTTTATTCCCTAGATGACAGGAAAAAACACAATACAAGCAGTGCTCGTGGGAATGTCCCCTGGTAGAGAGCGACATGATTTCTACACTTGCCTAACCCCACCGATTTCTCCTTCACGGCAATGTGACATAAGGCATAATGTCATGTGACAGAGGACATAACTCTCACAGGATGCCCTGTTGATGCAGCAGGTAAAGAGGACATCCACACTCACAACCTTTGCTTTTTTATTAAAAACAAAAAACATTGCCAGCATCATCCATTATTTCTTATAGCAGAAACACGATGTTTGCCTGTAATGAGTTTTCAATGTATTGTCCTAGCACGGTAGTGAGTGATTCACCACAAAACCTTTTCTAGTCTATGGGAAGCTAAGAATGTCAGAAAAAGTACAAGTCACTGGGGTTGGGGGTTGATGGCATGGCTCAGCAGTAAATGCACTTGGTGCACAAGCCTGGAAAACTGAATGAAATCCCGGAGCCTGCACAAAGGTGGGAGGAGAGAACCAATCCCGCAAAGTTATCCTCTGACTTCTACACGTGTGCCCTAGCACACACTAATAATCAATAAATATGTTTTCAAAATAATTTTTAGATGTAAACATTGACTCTGGATACAGAAGCACAGAGATCTGAAAACTAGATTGACAGAAAATACGAAGTGTGCCTGACGCCACATAAATGCCAATCAAGAGTCTGTAGGGTCAGACCTGCACTTAGCCTTGTCTCAGCTACTGACTGGGGAATGAGGGACGGTGCTGAGTGGCTGACTGCTGTCTCTGAGGCTCTGTTTCTGTTTTTTTAATACAAAATAGCATAACACAGAGTGAGTCCCAGGACAAGCTCCAAAGCTACAGAGAAACCCAATCTCGAAAAACAAAAAAACAACAAAAATAGCATAACATCACCAACTGTGAGGAAGGTGTGGAATCTAGAAGTGAAAAATGGTTATGATAGTTCCAAGAGTGTTTTATCAGTAGTGGCCCTGTCCTTTCTTGTTATAATATACACAATCTACCCAATGAACATGAAAAAAAGAAATCAACTCTGTCTTTGTTTTGTTTTGTTTTTTAAGTGTGGGGAAAGCAAAGGGGATTGAGGCTGTGACTGTGAGTCTTGTAAAATAAGCTCCATCTGCACAAGTCTGGTGAAAGAGCTTTTATCACTGGCTTAGGACTAAGTGGGGGACCTCACAGGGTCTTATTAGCTCAGTGGGTCTTCAGATGTGGACAATGCTTCCAGAAGAAAAAAAAAAAACAAAAAACTTCCTGAACCCCTTGATGACCAGTAAACAGTGACAGCACTTTCCTTTCAAAAATAGAAAGGTTTGTAGGTGTAAGGCAGGCCAGTAACTAAACACAGCCACCTTGTCATCTGGTGCCGGGCAGTTGTGGGAGTGGTAAGGAGAAGGGGACGAAAGGGCTGTGACTGAAGCCATCCCACCAGGTTCCCTCTGGCTGCTGACTGTTTGTTTCCTGAACCATAACTTCATAGCACAAAGCTTGTCCTCAATAAAAGCAAAAGGGACAGGAGACCATACTGGACCTTCACATTCACATGATTGGTTTGGATCTACTCTTTGTCTTTGAGTGCGCTTACATTCCCTGGGATAATCAATGCACACTGATGGATGCTCCCTGGGCAGCTTAGGAAAGGGGGGTAGGAGGTGCTGCCTTCAACGATGCTCCTTGGAGCCCAGTATGGTATGAGCTAAACTTGGGTTACACATCACTTTTGCTGCAGCACTTGGCACAAGGCCAGCTACGGGGACAGGCTTATTCACAGTGGTCACGTACTGAGCACCTAAGGGCTCCATCTCAATACATGAGAGTCAAAAGTCCCAGCAAACAAGGCGTCTTCACACCATAAGCCACCAACTCCTTCAAGGCTTGTGATCTTGCAGGGACCTCCCAATAAAGAGACAACTGCAAGAATATTTAATGAATAGTTCATATTCCCACAAAATTTCTGTGTTCCTTAAGTAGGAATTTCAAAGTTCCTAATATAACCTTCCTGGATTCAAAGGCCTCTAAGTTGCTCTAGTAGAAAATGTTTATCACTCAAAATTTCCTATTACAGGTGTTAAAAATAAAAGTGTATTAGCTAAAGCAAACAACTAAGAAAACATACAAAAAAAAATCCTTGTCATCAAAAGAAACTCTCTCACAACAAGAGCAACAATGACTCCAAAACTCAAAGAGAAAATACTACAAAGACATGGCTTTCTTGGGTAGAAGGGTGACCCTTTGTCTTTGATGGCTGAGCTGTCTCTCCAGCCTGATTTTTCAACATCAGGATGTAAGGGACCCTGTAAAGAATACATTCCTGAATGTACTTAAAGTTACCAGGCCAGAAACAAAAGGTAATTCTCAGTCCCACAGAGTGTCTCTGAATATGTAAGCTTTCCACATATTAAATTAAATACACCTCCTTTTCTGGCAGGTACAAATTTTCTCCTCATGTTTCCGATATATTCAGGTAGCTCAAACTTTGGGGTAGATGCTCTAAAACATTACTATAATCTGTGACTAATATTATATTACACACATTTATCTCTATTGGTTTTTTTTTTTGGAAATCAAAATTTACCATTTTTGGCAACAGACTTCTTCTTTTGGCAACTACTTCTCCTTTTATTCCCTGGTGTGGGATAAAGAACATACTTATCGTGGTAACACCCACAAGACCCACAGCCCAACAGTCTGAGGAATACTAACTGTGGTATTTCAAAAGAATTCACCACCACAAAACTCCCACCAGCGGAAGGGATTTGATGAAACATCACTAAGACAAAGAGCTGAGGGAAATGTAGGGAAAATGCTGTGACAGACCCTCGGGTTCCTGGGAAAGATTCTGTTGCCATAGAGCCAAGCACGTGAACACATTTTAACTATAAGGGGCACATGTTCTTTAAAACATTGTTTCTCTTAAATTTGGGCTCAGTGATGGAGCAACTGGCCAGTAGGTATAAGAAAAGTTCTAGGACCATTCCTCGGGGGAAGGAAAGTGGGGAGGAGATGAGATGAAAGAGAGGGAGAGAGAAATAAAAACACTTAATTTTAAAATAATAAGATGTAATATATGGAAGCCAGTTGTTGTGGGATTAATTTTGGAATGCGACAATTGGTTTCTTCAAATACCCTACTGGGCATGATGACATACCTGAGAACAAGAGGAAATATCTTTGAAATTCTTCTCTAGCACAACGGATTTGGTATCTGGACTGATGAGGTTAATCTCAAAGCGGCCAACCTTAAAATGGAAAGAAAAGTACTCCAATCACTTCAGCTCACGAGGACCTCAGTCTTACTGAGCAATTAAATATACAACAATGGTGGTTCAAGCAATGTGACCCAGATGAACCTATTTCACGTGTGTTCCACCATATAATTCAACCTAAAGGCAGCTGTCTCAAATCATTTCTTTCCTCGGTCAGAAAATTAAGCAACCCTTAAATTGTAGAAAGCCAAAGAATACAAATCTCTTTAGCAGTTAAGAAATGACTTCATTTTCAAAAATATGCCACTTGGGGCTGGAGAGCAGGATCAGCAATTTAAAGCACTTGTTGCTCTTGCAGAGGCCTCGGGTTTAATTCCTAGTACCACATGGTGGCTCACAACCATCCATAACTCCAGTTCCAGGGCATCTGATGCCCTCCTCTAGCCCCAGCAGGTATCAGGCGGGATCATGGTATACATACATATATGCAGGCAAAGCACTCATATACATAAAATAAATCAATCCAAAGAAACCTTTTTTAATACTCAATCTTTCCTTGAGTCGTTATAATAAGATGCTCTCACCAAAAGAGCCAATAGAATGATATATGCAGAACTGGTCTCAGTTAAATTTTTGGAAAATAGATATTCCAAAAAGCTAACAAGAAGAACTATGAGCAGCAGAGAACAAGTCTGGCAGTGCAAAGAAGAGGGGAAACTGACTTCACACATCACCTCACAAAGGACCAGAGCCACTCTGCCACAAACCCAGACAGGAATGGGACAAGACAATGACAAAAACAAAGAATGCAAGCCCCAGATCTGCCGCAGACTAATTACAAACCTCCAGGACAGTATCATATATTCAGTTCTTTAAGTGAAATGATGGTTTCCATAACCCTGTAAATTTTAAACTATTTTAAATTTAAAAAACAATATCCTGTAGAGGGACTAAAAAGATGGCTCAGTGGTCAAGAACACTGGCTGTGCACACATGAGGACTTGAGCTCAGGTCCTAGAAGTCACTTAACAAGCTAGCATTGGTCTTAGAGGCATTGTAATGTCACCCCTGGGGGGATGGGGGGAGGCAAACAGAAGAGATAGAAGAGGCTTGCTGTCTTCCAGCCTACTTGATAAAGAATTCGAGGTTCAAGAGAAAGCCCTGCCCCACAGGAACAGAGCAGAGAGTGACAGAGGCCAAACCTAACTTCTTCACGTTAGGCTGCCATGAGTCCTGGCATCAGTTTCAGACATATGTGCACACACCATAAACTCCCTCTTCTCCCCCCTTCTCTCTCTCACATATGCAGGAATATCTTTTACATTTAATGTAGCTATAGCAAGTCATTAATAATCGATCTAGTCAATCATCAGGCCAATGGTGTCCTTTACTCCTCCATTTCTGGTACATTGGTGTGTGTATGAATGACGTCTGTAAGTCTCTGGAACCAAGCTCTCTCTCTCACTCTCTGTCTCTCTCTGTCTCTCTCTGTCTCTCTCTGTGTCTCTCTGTGTCTCTCTCTGTGTCTCTCTGTGTGTCTCTCTCTGTGTCTCTCTCTCTCTCTCTCTCTCTCTCTCTGCTCTGCCCCATGCCAAAGCCTGCTTTCCAAGATTCACGCCTTACAATCATCACTAAGACTCTGTAGCGTTACTGAAGAACGCATTTGATAATCAACCCAAGCCAGATGCTGGAGATGGACACCTAGGCTCTGTCACATGACTTGCGGCAGATTCTAAGAGAAGTCTTGCATTCTCTCTGCCTCCCTGTGGTCCATGACATGTCTGTCCTCCATCTGATTCTTCTGCTTTTGAAGGAGAAAATCTGAAGAGCAGAAGTGTTGACTGTGGCTACCGGAATGAGCAGAAAGAGAAGGCTGGCAGATGGAGACGGGACTACAGGGCAGATGGCTTAGTCCCTCAACTACAAGCAAGAGGCCCTCAATTCCCAGAGCCCAGTTTTGTTTTGTATTTTTAAAAGCAGGGCACAGTCGAGTGCTAGTATAGCCAATGCTGGGAAGAAGAGATGTGAATACCTCGGATTCTGCCAGCCAATCAGCCTTCCATACTTCCAGAATTGCAGACCAATAAGAGACCCTGCCTCAAAACAAAACAAGGTAGATGATGCCTAAGGAACTGGTCCCCAAAGGTTGGCCTCTGGCCTCCACATACACCCGGGCACATGTGGGCAACACACATGTACAAATGCACACAGGCACACACCTGCTACTAGGGAGGAGCTAGCTATAGCTGCTCAGCATCTTAAGAAGCTACAGGCTAAAATCACCCTGCCGGGCTACCTGGAAGAGCATGGTCCTGTTCTTCTCCGAATCCGAGGGCTGCACGTGACTGGGCGCGCTTGCATGCCTCCTTCTTGGCTGTGGTTTCTGGCTGTTCTCATGAACCTTCTTCTGCAGGACGCCTGTGACGCTGCTGCACCGTGACCGGAACTCCTGCTGCTCATCAAAGCCACAGTCTTCCAAAATCCTCTCCGGGAAGCCAACCCGAGGGCTGGTCGGGGGTGCGGGTTGGCTGGCCTGGGTGGGGAGGCTGGCCAGGGAGGGCAGGGCACGGTGGCTGTTGACGGCACCATCTGCCTTCTCAGGCAGGTTGTCATCTGGGGACACAGGAGATGCAGCCTCTAAGATACCCAGCTCGTCCCCAGGGTCACCACCTTTCTCGCCCTGCAGCCTCAGGCGCTGCTGCTCATGCAGGCTGAACTTCTCCTTGCAGTCATCAATGAGGCTGGAGGGCGCCTTCTTATGGGTGACGGTCACCCTCCCGCAGTAGAGCACTTCAAACTTCTGAGAGTTATAGAAGGCATCCTCGTTATCTTTGCTGGGTTTGGAGTCCTCCTTCAGGGCAGCCTTGGAAAGTTGCCGGATGCTGCTGATGACATCTGGAACCTAGGGAAACAATTGAGGTCCTCCATTTAGTGGCATGTCCTGCGATCGTTTCTGTTTACCTGACCTGCTGGGAGCCCAGAACAGATTTTCATCCCGAATGACAGAACGGCAGGACGCTCTGCGGTGCCTACAGGAGATAGAGCTGGTGAAGCGGCCCTACTCTGGTGCAGACTGCTGCCAGGTGAAATTGAAATTTAATGAGAGTATCATATGTTCCCCCTTTCACTATAGCAGTGTCAGTCAGGGAAAGTGACTCATACCTGTAAGCCCTGGGTGGCAGGCTGAAGCTGGAGGGGTGGCTATGAGGAGTTGGGGGCCAACCTGGGCTATAGAGTGAGACGCTATCTCAAAACCAACAACCAAAGTACCAGTTTGTCCGACACAAAACATGAGGTCACAGAACCTTCCATACATTCACAGGCAAAAGTTTCAGTGCACCTCTGCTGGAAGGAACTGCAGTTCCAACAATGATATAAAAACCAGATGCTCTCATCAGCAAACTAAAACCACCAAGACAGGGTGTGACTGGAGACGGCGACACCTGAAGGACTAAGTGGATGGGGAGTGGCAATGCTCAGGCACCTTTTGCGGGAATGTTTAAGGACACAGGACTTCAGAAAACCATTAGACAACTTCTTAGACGGAGCCAAATGTCCACCAAGTATGTGGTGGGAACCATACCTGAGTCTTCTCCAAAAACAGCAAGTGCTCTTAACTGCTAAGCCATCTCTCCAGCCTCCTGGAGGAAATTTTTCACCATTTTTTTCATAACTACCATGAAAATGATTCAGGTACAGCATCCGAGTTACATTTCACAAGTGAGACTTCATACAGCCAGCTCCTCGCTACTTTCTGTCAAGTCCTCTGGGCTGTTTATTTGACATTTCTTTGTTGCTGGATGGAGAATGGAGACCTCTTCATGAAAGCCTAACCAGTGGCTGAACGGTAAAATACGGTCAATGGCTCCATTTACATTGGCAGCGGCTGTCATCCTGAATTCTAAACTGAGTGGGTAATTTAACCTTCCAGTAATTTAACATGTTTACACCATAAAACCCATTCCAATTGCCTTTAATATCTCCTCTCAGACTATGAGTCACCACAGCTTCAGTGACCCAAGCCACAGATGCTAACCACAAAACCTAGCTGAGGAGATCCAGCTCTGTGTATGCCTCTCCTTATGTGAAAGACAAGGAGAAGCAAATCAAGCAACCCACAGCCCCTGCCTGCACACCCACTGTGCACGAGAAAGGGCACACTGTCCATTACCATTACTGTGAAGATAATCACACACTAGAGAAATGCTATCAGAGAAACACAGAAACACATATACACACAAACACATATGTATATTACACACACATACATACACACATACAAACATACACACACAAATACACACATATGTACACATATATAAACATACACATACACACACATGCATACACACACACGTTCCTTTTTGGCATTTGCTTATGGGATCCACCAGAAACATTGTAATAGAAATAAAGTCTTTCTCCAATACTGGCACAGACCTGTTTTAATAGAAATAATAATGCTATCCCATAGCACAGCGCTAAATGGTATGTATCTATCTGTGCAATTATGAATACTGCTGAATAACTATGGGCCCTCTGTGTGTGCGTTACGTCTCCATCTCTTTCCTGCATACTGACACGTGAGTTTTTATTTGACAAAAGATGTAAGCTGCAGTAGTTTGTGTCTTACCAGAATTCTCTGTAGTTGATGGGAAAAGCTTGGGCTCAACACTTAAATGAACACTGTCAAGTGTGCACACATGCACGCACACACTGCTACTTATATTCAGGAGCTATGGCCCCCTCAAAAATGAGGAACCATAGCTTCTCCCTCTGCTGATTGCTCACCAGAGTGGGAAGTGCCAATATATTTCCAGAGCACCCCCAAGTGCTGCATTGCACCCCACCATATCCACTCCAGTTGTGCATCCTGGCTATTTGTGTTCTGGCAACAAATACCTCCACTGCTCAGACGCAGCCTGCAGCCCACACAGCCTGATTCAGACTTAGAGTTAACTCAAGACGTCGCTTTTATTCTGGGCAACATTTACTCTCTAACAGAAACAAAACCGGAAAAGATGCCAACCAGCTAGACACTAGGAAGTTTATATTCCACAGCCAGCTCCGCGGATGCTTTGCTCAGTTCCACTGGAGAGTTCTTTTGCCTCTGCAAACCCTTGTTGCCTCAAGAATGGAAGGTGCCTGATGCTCAGGGTTCACTTAGACATAATAGAAGAAAAAGAAAACTTCTATCATCTTAAAATTTGTCAGAAAAGGCCTACATTGTTGGGATTTTTCACTTCCAGAAATGCATGATAATTTACTGGGCGATACAGTGAAGGAAGCTTCTTTAAATGTCTTGTTCCATGCAGAAAAAGCAACAGTGCCACCTCTAGCTGGTATTTTGTTGTTCCGCCCCTGGGACTCAATAAAACAACAGATCCCAGTACTAAGATTCAGACATAAAACAGTGCACACTCTAGATCCCTCCAGGTCCCCCATCACCACAGCTCCTTTAATGTCATGTTGCTATTTATCATCAACTAAGCAATATTATTTAACATATTAAAAATATTTGTACTTTCAAACTACAATTTGCCTAACTCAAAAGAACACCAAATCTACCAATACCATACATTCCTAAAGCAGTGGCCCTCAACCTTAAAATTATGTGACTCTTAAATGCAGTTCCTCATGTTGTCATGACCCCCTCAACCATAAAATTATCTTCATTGCTACATTATAACTATAATTTCGCTACTGCTACTAATCATAATGTAAATATTTTTGGAGATAGAGGCTTGTCAATTGGGGTCACAACCCATGGATTTAGAATCACTGTTCTAATGGGTTAAGAAAACCCAAGGTAAAACCCTGGAGTGCAAAAAGCACTAAGGAAAGATACCTTCAATCAGGAAGCCAGCAGACACTGACATCCTCATAGACACATGGAGTGTGCGAGACCAGGGGCCTCCCCAGCTTTCCCTTCCTATCCTTCTCTCCTTCCAAGCAAGCTAGCCGCAGTCTTGGTGGTGGTGTTAAGTACACATTGTCACTGTGTGGCCGATGCGAAGACTTCCCAGCCATAATTGCTTCAAAAGTGGAGTATTTCCTGAGTCCATAGTCAGGAAAATGCACAGCATGCTACCAATGAAGGCACCAAAACTTTGGCTTTTTTAAAAAAGAAGAAATGCTTTATTGTGTATATCTCTCCCTTTTCTTCTGCTCTTTAATCATGTGTCTAACATTTACCAACTGTGCAGATAAGAGAAGATTTAATTTGTAGTATGAGGTCACTTTCCTAACAGGGCTCAGATGCCCATTAGTAAATATTGTTAAAGGGATGCAAACAGGAATGTAAGAGTACGCTTCCTAAAATAATGTTCTAAAAGATGAATTAGGTCCTTCTTTACAGTTGGTGCAATCCTAGCTAATTGGTTCATTATTAATCTTTTTCTAATAGCTACAAGTAGGTACAGCAGTATTGAAATAAAAGAAAAACATAAAAAAATGAGGGAAAATATTACAGAACACGTGAAAGGAGCCTTCAACTGAGAATTACAGTTCAAAGTAGTCTCATCCACATAGAAAGAATATGGAGTCCGTCTTGTGAATAATGTATGCCCTTGGAGGAAGGGTAGTCCTTTGTAATTCTGCTCTGACTAAGAAACAAGATTCTAAGAGTGGGAAAGATGGCTGTGTGATGAGGAACACATTTGCTCACACAGAGAACTGAATTTGGTTCCCAACACCCACTCATGGTGACTCACAGCCACCAGTAACTCCAGCTCCAGGAGATCTGATGCCCTCTTCTGACCTCTGCAGGCACTAGCACTAATATACACAAACTCTAATTTAAATTAAAAAAAAAATAAAGAAAAAGAAATGGCATCATCAAACCATGGAGGACAATTGGAGGTGTGCACACCATGAAGTGTGTTGTTTATATCAGGGAAGTACACCCTAAGCTGCTTTTCCAGACACCGTTGCCTTGGCCACAAATCCAGTTCATACGGTGGTGTGAGATGGGGCTGTCTAAAAACTTCATCATCACAGTTTAAGATGACATATTCCGTGCAGCCCAGGATGATCTTGAATTTTGAAGCTCATGCAATCCACTACACACAGCCTCCCAAGTAGCGGGGACTACAAACATGCTCTAACACACAGCCTCACTTCTAACTTTTTCCCACAAGTCCTTCAGATTCTTTGCATTTGATTTAAAGGGCCTAAGTTATTGTTCCCAAGTAAATGTTCCACAGTAAGATAAAGTTTGTTTTGGGTGGGTCCAGATGCAAAAGAGACTAGAGTAATAGAGTGACTTTAATATAATAAGATTGTAAAGCTCTGGGTGCCCTTGAGAAGTCGCTAGTCTGCCCATCTTGTTTCAAAACAAATGTCTTCCATCAAAAGTTAAAGCAATAAAGAAGATAATGAGATTAAAGGAGTCTATTCCAGGCCAAAGAAAGCAGAGCACAGTAGCTCTGTGACTTGAACCAGACTCCTATGAGCAGATTGGGTTTTGATCTCTGGGCTGTGAGCCAAGATGCTTTCCTGATAGGCCAGGGTTGCTTCAGTTCTTAGCAACCCCCAGCTGCTTTGCTCCAAGCCCTAGTAACACCCCAGCTTTTCCCTCACTGCTCTTTCCCTGAGACAGGTTCCTTTAATCTTGTCACTAAGTTCTCCCCTCCCCCGTTCTGTCTTACTGCTCATAGCATTGAATTTCTTCCTTCCATGGGAAATTTAATGTTCTAATTTATCTTTACTTACGTGTTTGTGCATGTACACATGCATGTGAGTGCCACCAGAGGTCAGAAAGGGACATCAGAGCCCTCGGAGATGGAGATACACAGGTGGTTGTGAGCCGCCTGATGTAAACACTGGGAACCGAACTCCGATTCTCTGCAAGAGCTCTTAACTACTGAGTCATCGCTCCAGACCCAAGGTGTATCTTCTTAGCCTATGACCATTACAAATTGCAGAAGCATAGACCATACACAAGAGTAACTCACAGGAAATATTGGGGAATCACGTGCTTTGATTAATAATTGATCCCACTAGAAGTGGTGGTGCTCCATGATGGAGGGAAAGACAACAGGACACAGGGTAAGGTGGGTGACAAGAGGTCAGAAGGAAAATGTCACTTGTCATATTCTCCATCACAAACCGACCATTGTTTTGAAACAGATGCAGTTCATTATGTGGCACAGTAGAAAGACAGAGAGCATGAACATGGCCCTCAGTGGCAGCCCCATTCCAATACCTGCTGCTGCCCACAGAAGGGTCTACACCTGCTGAGTTTTTCATCTGGAAAGTGTAAATCACAACGCTCATCTCTGAGGTAAGCTGGGAAGTTTGAATAGGGTGTGTGCAAATGCCTGAACATGTTGAGACAGTAAAATAGTCCATAATGTTTAATTAAAGCTTAATTCTGCATTGTGCTATATAGGAAAATGAAGGAAGCCATATCAGCATCCTGGCCTTCAAGAAATGGGAGAGGTGAGAGAGATGGGAAGAAAAAATTACTATGCAAGGTAAGTAGACTTTTGAGGATTTTAGAGAGTGAAAAGCTCCAAGGAGGAAAAGACTAATTCAAGGAATGAGGAAAAGTTGGAAGGAAAAGAAATCCGTATAAAACCACTCCCAATTTTAAAGAAAGGACTCTCTGTAAGACTCAGAGCAAAAGTCATGGCCAGTAAAGACCTTATTCCTAGAGATATCTGGGGGAGGCACATTCCAGACATCGAAAACATCAAGTCCAAGGTTCGAAGCCACACACTTCCCTGGTATGTCCAGGGAATTGCAGAAACCTGTGTGGCTGGGATGAGTGAATGAGCAGGGATTATGAACCTGGTGACTGAGGTAATTGTGGGGACACAGAGATTGGCATCATACAGGCCTTGAAAGGACTTTAGCTTTTATTCTTAGTGTGGAAATTCTGAGTGGAGAAATGACATGGTCTAGGTTATATTTTTCAAAAGACCCCTTTGGCTACTGCGTGGGATACAGACATCTATGCTGACCTAGGAGTAGTTACCAATGGCTCACACACCAGCAACCATGAGGAAGGTGGCAAGCAGTGGCCAGCATCTCCATAGAATTTTAAAGGTACAGTGTGGGTTTTGATGGCCCCGAGGTGGGGAACAGGAGACAGAGAGGTCATGATAACTGCATCTTTGGGAGACAGAGGAATCGGAGAAACAGCGGCAGTGCACCAGGCTGGAAGGGGCAGCAGAGGGCATAAGCAGCTTGGTTTGGGCTATAAATTGCGATTCGCATAGACATCCAAGGGCAGTGTCAGCAGTCGCTCAGGGCGGAGAGCAGAACGGACACCGAAAACTTGAAGCTATTACCATGAAGATAGCCTTTAAAGCTGTAGGATTAGATGGTTTCATCAGGAGACTTTGCATAGTGGCTGGGCAGATGGCTCAGTGGGTAGAAGGCTTGCTGTGAAAGAACAAGAGCCTGAGTTTAGAAGCCCAGAAACCACGTAAAGTCAACCAGGAGAGCACATATTTGTAATCCCAAGGATTCCCACAAGATGGGAGGCAGAGACAAGCTCCCAGAAGACTTCAAGGCCAGCTAGTCTGACGTACTCAGCAGTGAACAAGAGGACCAACCTACACACACACACACACACACACACACACACACACACACACACACACACACGCCCACTCACTTCTACACTGTTTAAAAAGAAAAAGGTTTTGTGTGGATGACAGAGGGAAACAGAAATAAGGTAAGTGAGGCACACAGAGGAAAATACCCCAGTCTCCCTACCAGCCTGCAGTCTCAAAAAGTCTACAGTGAGGAAGATGGAGAGAAGTAAACGCAGGAAAATGCAGCAAGAACCAGGAATAAAAGCACCTGAGAAAAGGACCCTGAAGTCAGTAATAGCAGAATAGCAATGTGGCATCATAGATGGCTTTGGTGAGCAAAAGCACACATGAGCGAGCATACACACACACACACACACACACACACACACACACACACACACTCACAACACACACTCACTCACACACACTCACTCACACACACACACTCAAACACACGCACACACACACACACACACACACACACACACACACACACTTCTGTGGGCTGTAGGCAAAACCTTTCCTAGACAAACTGCCAAAAGACAATACCAGGAATGAAGCCTGTAGCAACAGGGAAAGAAAAACTATTAAGGCCAGAGAGATAGAAAAATAAAATGATGGTGGCTGGAGAGCTGGCTCAGCTGTTACTTGTTGCCCTTTGAGAGGACCTTTTCCAAGCACCTACATGGTGGCTCACAACCATCTGTAACTCCAGTTCCAATCTGATTCTCTCATGCACTAGGCACACACTTGGTACACCGACATACATGCAGGCAAAACACTAACAATACCCATAAAAATAATAAAATAAACCTAAAAGAACATTATAATAAAAGCTTTTACATGACGGCATCCAATGAAGAATGCCCAGTGGTAATGGGAAACTGGTGAGCTAGAAAAAGACGGCAGAATTGCAGGAGCAGTGACCTCAGGTGGGCAAAGGGGAAGAGACAACACAGCTGAAGCCTGAACAGTTCGGTAAATGGGAAGGGGAACTGCAAGCGCCCAGTGTGGGCAGATGTGGGGGTGATGGTGGCAGGCTTCCTCCTTCCACTCCTTCACTCTCCTGTAAATCAGAAGGCAAGCTCAGGAGCAGAGCTGAGGACAGAAAGGAAGACCCAACAGAGCACTGAATGGGAGACATTATATTTAATGCAAAGTGATTTTACGCTAAGTTGCGAGGCAAAGTTGTCTTGGCATCTTACGGCTACTCTTCCTGAGGTCTCGCAGAGGCAATTGTGGCTGAATCAAAGCTTCCACCAGAGAGCTTAAATATCTTAGGCGAAACCTGGTAATCGGGAAATAGAAAACAGGAATCTGCAACATTAAACGAAGTCATGCAAATAAACTACATTCCCAGCTCAGGCTGAAGCTATTCTAAGGAGTCTTGTAACGGTTGCCTTCCTTGTTGTTATAGCAAATTATCTACCCAAAGCTACTGAACAAAGAGTTTGTTTTGGTTCAGAGTTTGAAGGTGTATAGTCAATCACAGAAGGGAAGTCAGGGAGGCAGAAACATGAGGTATCTAATCCCATTGCAATCTGCAGTCAGTAAGAAACAGAAAAAAAATGAATTTCTCTTGCTTGCTTTCTCCTTTGATCTGGAACCGCAGCCACGGAATGGCACCACCCACGTTCAGGGTAGCTCTTCCCTCCTCAGTTAAATCTCTTGGAAACACTCCCACAGACAGGCCCAAAGGTGTGTCTCCTAGGTGACTCCAAATCCTGTTCAGTTGACAGTGAAGATTAATATAACAAATATATATTTGGAAAGAGTCTGCATGGATTTAAAAGAAGAGAACATTTTGTATCTTACCAAAAATGTCTGGTTATCAAGTATTTGCGTCACTTATGAAAAACAAGTCTCTATATCTTTCCTTATGTATATACAATTTTTAAAAGCCAAATGAAAAACAAAGGCGTTGAAACATGAAAGTAAAACTTATACACATGTACTCAAAGTTAATCTTTGATCTAATTGTAGTAACACAGAGTATGGTACCTTGAAACACCCTAAATTGCTGTTGTGTATAATGGCACTGTGAGATCCATGGTTCTGAATGCTGTGTATCCCCACAACCCACCCAAAACACAGTGAATCAACCTAATGGTTGATTTTATTAACTTAATTCTGTTTAATACTACCTGCATTTACTGTAATGACCACAAGGGGGAGCTTTCTCACATGAATTAGTGTAATATAATTAACAAAAGAATAATGCTGAAAAAAAATGATAGTTTATAAAATTATTACCACTGCTCTTATTTCAGGCTCATAAATATCAACCACTTGGAAGTAAAGTAACTGAAGATTTGAATATTTAATTAAGTGTGGCAATAAAATTAGCAAGTTAATTAAAATAAGTTTACTTTGAAAAAGGTATTTTAACATCAGGATTTAATAACTTTGAACCTGTTAAATATGTTCAAAGAGAACATAATAAATGTAATAAAATATGTCTTGGTATTTTATCAGGATATATGAAAATATGAAGCCTTCTAGACAAACTATCAAAGAGGGAAGGTTAATAAATGTCAACTCATGAAATGTCTGAACTCCAGAAGCGAGGAGGCTTTAAGCAAGACAGGGTTGTGCAATGGAATGGAGGCCAGGGGCGAGCACTAAGCCCAGAGGATCTGGACACCACGAGTCCACTAGATCATAGATAGAGTTGTAATAGTATCAGGAAACAAAAACGCCGCACATTTCTCAGAAACCTATTTCTGTCCTGGCATTCCATATTGCTTCAGATATTAATAACAGCACAACAATCTTTCACATTGTAAACAAAGTAATAGACAACATCCTTGATCATTTTTTTCCAGAGACTTCAGTTGCTTGCAAACATTATCATTAATCACTAAAGGTGCCTATGTCCCTCTTCTTCCAAGAAGAAATACAAAACAATCCTAACTTCATACCATCCAAAGATAAAAAGAAAACACATAATTGCCTCTCTCCAAAAATAGGCCAGAAGAAATAGCAGCTAGATGCCTGCTCTCTGACCCACGCTGGCACATATCATGAGTGACAGCAAAATGCTGGTCCCCACAGTCTATTCATACCAGAGCTCTAACTGACCCTGCTCCAACCCTCACAGCAGACTTACCCCCCACCCCACCCCATCCCACCCCGGAAACAACAGGAGTCATAGCGAAGTGTGTCTGATGCAGCTATTGTCAGTAAATGAGTTCTAGGACAGCCAGGACCCTGTTACACAGAGGGACCCTGTCTCAAACAACCTTAAATAAATAAATAAATAAATAAATAAATAAATAAATAAATAAATCAAATTTGTGACACTAACATATTTTTAAGAATACAGTAGCCTTAGGTTGGAGAAATGACATGGTGAGTAAGTGTTTGCATGAGGACCCAAGTTCAGATCCCCAGCACCCACTCAAAAGCCAGGGATCAAAGTGCCTATCTGTAATCCCAGCACTAGAGAGACTGAGACATGGGTGACTACAGGCTCATTAGCCAGCTAGCCTATTCTGACATCAACACCTGGCCTCTCCAGGCACCTGCACACCTGCACACATGCACACATGCACACACACAGAGAAAGGGTTAATTTAACACCTGAATATCTCCAAGGGTTAATGAAGCCAGTGCTTCAGTGTTAACATTGCGGTCAACATGATTTGAGATAAAAGAAACTGGTAAAATCTGCTCACTAATAATGAATGTGTACAATGTAATGCCATGGACAGAATTCAGTTTCATCATCATTCTTAAACAGCAGATGTACCTGAGCAACTTCAAGTCAGAAAACAAATCAAATCAAAGTAGGAGCTCAATTGTTTACATGTGAACTACTTTGTGAATGATTTAGCTGTGATAGATATGGCTTTAAGGTCTAAATAGCATTCACTCTGTAATTTACAACAAACGCTTCTGTGGATACTGCCAGTCTTTGTCCCCTCCCCAGTCCAATCTGTACCCCTCATGATGTAGCTACAGACGGGCATAAAGGAAGCCATTCTGGTGACAGGTTTGAGGTCATGCAGTCCCATCCATCCAGGTCAGTTTGAGATGTCCCTAATGTTATCATAATAGAAGCTGGCACACAGTTATTTTCCCCTTCAGGACTCCTGCTGTCAAGTTAGCTGGGTGCTACAGGTGTCCAAATGCTTTGCCCGGAGAAAGTCTGCAGTAATATGAAATGAAACCAAGAAGAAAAGAGAGATAAAAGACAAAGTGAAATGAGGTAGTCCCTGTAGGGTCAAGTCCCTGAGTGTCAGATAAAGACATCCTGAGAGGGGTAGCTGATGAGCTCATGGCCTCCTGCAATCCTGGCCACTCCAGGATTCCTTCAAATGATGGTTTCCACTCTTGCCTAAGAGTTGTAGCTAATAACACGAATTTGTGAGTATAGACATTAATATATCTGTTAAGAAACTATCAGTGTTCCATACATCTGTAGAATTCAATGATCAGCGCTGGATGCATCAATCTTGATTAAAACCAAAACCAGTAACTGATTATACAACACAAAGTTATGTTCCTCTCACTTAAAACACAGCTGAGGAGGATGGAGCTGGGTGTGGGAAGATGGCTTGACAGTTAGGAGTGCCTCCCCTTCAATCATGAGGACCAGAGCTCAGACCCAGCATCCTCTTAACAAACACCTAGACCCCAGATCCTTCCAGCCTGGCCTAAACATGACCGGCAGGTTCAGGGAGAGCTATTCCTCAAAGGAAAAGGCAGAGAGTGACAAAAGGTGGGCACTGGGTGGGCCTTTCTGGGTCTCCCTGCAAAAGCATGTGCACACACATGCAAATGTGCACACACACACACACACACACAGAGAGAGAGAGAGAGAGAGAGAGAGAGACCCACACACACTCATCATAAATGCATTTTTAGTTAATATTTCTTAATGAAAGTGTAGTTAAAGGCATAGGGCTGTCTGGTATTATTTATTGTCCTTAAATACTGAAGATCAGGTTCCTTCTATTTTGCTGATCTAACCTGGGGACTCCAATCATTTGATCTTAAATAGTGGCAACTATACTCTGGGCTATAGGACACAAAGAGAAAAAAAAGAAGGAGAAAAAGGGGCATCACTCCCTTAAACATACACACGCACATACATGTACATGAACACATATGTACGTAAACAGACACGCACATACACATGCATACATATACACACAAATAATACACAAGAACCCACAGGCCAGCACACATACCATGTGCATTCTCTTAAGTAAAGTTTCTTAAGGAAATGGTGCACAATAAATGCATTTATACCCCATTGACCAGAACAAGAGGGACTTCTGGCAAAGGAATAGCTAAGAAGTATAGTCCTGGCTCTAGACACCAACATACCAAGTTTAAAATTCTATCTCCAAAGAAGGGAGAAGAGGCATCAGGAACAAGTTGTGTTCTTGTCATTATTGCCAGTGATGCATTGCAGAGAAAGCATCAGTCAGTGCTCTTCAACAAGAAAAACAGGTGATGGAAAACAAATGACTAAGCCACAGAATGACCCTAAAAAAGAAAGCAATCAGGCCAAGGGCACAGAAATGTGTGCTAAGTAAAAGTAGATTTTACTGGGTACTTAAAAAAAAAATCCCAATTGGGCTTATGGGATCTTACCCCTCCCTGATGAATTTCTTGGCAGTAATGTATTCTGGGAGGAGCAGAATCCTCATCTTCAGATTGTACCTCTAGTGAGCCCACCAGGTTCACTGAATAGTCCCAAAGCCATCATGACTCCCATCATCCCAGTTAAACTCAGTAGGTCACAAAAACCAAGTAAAAAGACATTGTGTTGTATCGTTTTCAATGTCAACTTTCCAAAACATAGAAGTGTCTAAGACAGTGGTTCTCAACCTTCCTGCTGCTTCGACCCTTTAATATAGTTTCTCGTGTTGTGGTGATCCCAACTATAAAATTATTTTCACTGCTACTCCATAACTGTAAATCTGCCACTGTTATGAATTGCAATATAAATATCTGATATGCAGGATATCAGATATGTAACCTCTGTGAAAGGATTGTTTGACCCCCCAAAGGGGTCGAGACCCACAGGTTGAGAAACACTGATCTAGGCAGAGCCTGAATCAGGCTGCCAGGACCAGTGTAGCCTGTGGACACTGATGTGAGAAGAGCTAGCCCATTATGAGCGGTTCCAGTCCCTGAACTACAGAGGAAGGCTGAAGCCTAGGTGAGAGGAAGCAGACAGCCACAGACAGCAATGTGGGCATTTGTTTCCCTGCACTCCTGACTGTGAATGTGGTGTGAGCAACAGTCACAGGCCCCTGCTGCAATGGGCTGCAACCCAGAACTGAGAGCCAAGTAAACCTCTCCTCTATTGATCTTTTCTTTTTATCAGAACATTTTAACACATCCACAGAAAAGCAACTAGAACAGACCTGATCATGGAGACCTGTAGGAAAGGGGGCACTTACAAGGGTGAGGGATAAGAGCAGGAGAGGTGAGAGCAACCAGAACACACTGTATACATGTATGAAATTACCAACAAACTAATTAATAAGACAAGCTTTCTCTAATTAAAGAAATAAACACAAAGACAAACCTTGAAAGACAATCATAGGACTATTCTTATTACTCAAAAACAGCCGAGTACTTCAGATGGTACCACTAGCAAGCTACATTCACAGCCATCACTGAGGGGAGCATTAGTCTGATGCTCTTCCAGTAACTTCCACATTGCTACAGGGGCAGCAATAAGGGCAATCGACACCCACTTAGAGTGTACATCACTGTGCAATGTGTTTCTGTTATAGTGTGGGCTCACAGAACACAAGGAAGTAATGGAGGTAATAATTTAAATTTCATAATTGCTTTTCAGCATAGGAAACACAGATTCAATTCATTCCAGCAGGCCAGATACAGGAAGCATCATCCTATTTGTAGGCAGCATTTCTCTTGTCAGAAGAATTTTCTGAGCAGCAGAGAGTCACCTGTCATTGCCTATAGCTTTTCATTTCAATCATCTGAGGTATGCATTATAGACATCTGTCTTCACAGACAGCCTGCACTATATGTAACATAAATTTTCTGTCCAACTCCTAGTAGGGGTCCCATGCTTTCATTGTGACACAGTGGGGTTCTCCATCTCCCAGTCATTTGCTAAATGAATCTCAAAAACAGTAACAGGAAAGAAAGCCTACACCAAAGAGACACAGTTGAGTGTCAAAATATGCCACCAATTCTCTCCAAGAAATACACACTTTTTCACAGCTGGAGCTGTGCAAGTGATAGCCATGACTATCTGCTTGCTTTTATAGACTTTATTCTTCAAGTCTATAGAAGACTGACACACAAATTGCTTTTTGATTCTCTACCAACCTCATACTTGTTCCTAGGAGAAACTATCCCAGAAATTCCCTTGAATGTAGGTTTCAAAATGGCTCTAAAAGTCAATAGGAACCAAAAGGTCCAACACGAACATGAAGGCCCAGTTGAGATTATTATGCAATGTAAACAACACTGTACTATCCTACAGGCTGCAGGTCTGTCCTCAAACAGACAAGCCACACAGATTGCCACTTACTCCAGGACTACTCAAGCATGATGTCACTGATATGTCAAGTCCAGTCACAGCACGCTGAAGCATAAATTATAAATTATACAACTTCCATGTCTTTCCTTTTTCCTATCTCGGTCTTTGTCTCCAGCTCTGTCTCTCTGTGTTTGTCTCTCTATCTCTCTCTGCGTCTCTGTCTCTCTTTGAGACAAGGTCTCATTATATAATCCCAGGTAGCTTGGAACTTGAGACGCAGACCCGGCGTCTAACTCAGTGTTCCATCTGCCTTCCAAGTACTGCGATTAACGGTGTGCTCCACAATGCCCATCTAGCATTTTAATGTTCCAATTTACACACACACACACACACACACACACACACACACACACACACACACACACACACACACACGGACATTGGGTGGCTTAGTAAGAAGCCTAATTTCTGGGCAACTCCATTGGTAAAATGAGTACATGAAAATAGTGTCTAACAGTATATTAAAGTCATTAAAACTATTATTCTAGTTGCTAAGATCCATTGATTGCATTTTCACTTTTAAAATAAAATAGTCTTATGATTTTGGAGTTTTCTATCATAAAAGTTCCAAAGCTATAAATTATAAATTTTTTGTTTTGTTTTTTCAAGACAGGGTTTCTCTGTGGCTTTGGAGGCTGTCCTGGAACTAGCTCTTGCAGACCAGGCTGGTCTCAAACTCACAGAGATCCACCTGCCTCTGCCTCCCAAGTACTGGGTAAATTATAATTTTTAATATGTTAAAGAGTGAGTCCTAATGTTATGGTCATAGACGGCATTTTGTTAGTGTAAAACCAATTTGGTATCTTTTTCAACCTTACCTTCTTATTTCTACAAGTACCAATTTATATAGTATACTTAGGAACATATTTTTACATCTTCTGCTGTGGTACAATCTTTAGGTATACTATGAATATTTGTTGCTCTCATTGGTTTAATAAAAGGCTAAATGGCCAATAGCTAGACAGGTAGAGGTTAGGCGGGACTTGCAGACAAAAAAAAGCACAGGGATGAGATTGGACAAAGTCACCAGCCAGATGCAGAGGAAGCAGGAGATGAACATGTCACACTGAGAAGAGGTACCACCATGTGGTAAAACATAGATATGCAATATGGGTTAATTAAAGTTATAAGAGCTAGTGGGACAAGCATAAGCTATCTGCTGAGCACTTATAATTAATAATAAGTCTCTGTGTAGTTATTGTTGGTGCCAATAAAACTCTCCACCCTTAAAAGCTGAATTCTCTGCCTATGCATCCTCAGTGAAGAAGCAAAGAGAAAGGAAAACTAGTACTTAGCTTGCTTTCTCATTTTTACTTAGCTCCTGCCCCCAGCTTCTGGAATGGTGCTTCCGGCACTCAGGGTAGACCTTCCTGCCTCACTTAGGTATGGCCAGAGATGTGCCTGCTGGATTTTAAATCCAGTCGAGTTGATGAGTAAGACAAACCATGATGTTGCTATTAAATCTTTGCTGGGATGAACTCCTCATTCCTGACCTTATACCTCCTAGTTGACAGTCTCCCTTCTCCCCTGACTCTCAATCCCAGTTTCAATCTAAATGATACAGTCAAGTTGATTTGCCTAAGTCAACATTTGCTGACCTCATTCTTCTCGTGATGCTGCACCCAAGAAACTTCTTTAATGACCACAGGCTGCCCCCAAAAGAGTTTCTAATCTGGAGGCTTACTGGGTGCTCATGCTAACTACTGTACACTACACAGACTTCACTCTCCATCTTTGCACATGGAGGTGTTCCTGCTTAGAAAAACTTTCTTTTTAATCTCTTCAAATAGATCACTGAACAATGCATGACTTCAAAATTTATGCACTGGATTTTTGGAAAATATAGGCTCACTGGGTTGTGTAAATCTTGTCATGACTTCTGAAACATCAAAATACCACGCTTGTTTATCTAACAACCAATCCATTCAAGTCTTTAGTACTGGCAAGCCATCAAGCCCCTGGTGACAAAACAACTTTTTCCCAGATTCTAAATGCTGGCAGTTCTTTTCCTTGAAAAGGCAAGATCACTTTGTTCATTTTTCAAGAAAATGCCACTGACTTTTTGCTGTTGAGTCATTCTATGAAATAAAAATGTTCCGTGAAACATGAGCTGCTCAGATAGCTTGTGTTAGTTTTCAGCTGCTGCCTAATAGAGTGGGCCAAGCTTTCCTGACCCATTGCAATTCTGTGGGTCAGAGTTCAGTATAAATCTTTCCAGACTGACATCCCAGTTGCTGGTGACAGAAATCCCTTACTGAAATCCCCAGGGAAAAACATTTTCCATGTGTCCATAAGGCTGTTGTTCCCATTTTCTGGCTGTCACTCAGGAGCTAGTCCTAGTGGGTGTCTGCATTCCATAGAGAAAGGCTTCCTTAGTCTATATTCAAAGCTAACAATATTAGGTGGAGTCCATCACGCGTCTTAACTTCAACCTCTTTGACCTTCCTCCTTCCTTTGTAAAGACCCAGAGTGACAGGGTTAGGTTGCACCCACCCAGGTGGCCTTGGGTTTTCATCCTGTATCAAGGTCCTGAACTTTAAACAGATCTGCAAGTTACTTTTGACATGTGAGTGAGACACACGTCGAGGTCTGAGATCAGGGCATGGTTGTATTTGCTTACCACTCAGTTCATACAACTACACTTAATGATTATATTTTCTCTAGACAATGGTGTTTGGAGTATATAACTGTTTTATCACATTTTCTAATAAAAACTGTCAAATTATAGCAGTAATTTTTCAAAACATTCTTAAGTGTATTTGGCTTTAATTTTTCTTGCCTATAAATATGTATTTACTTACCTATTTTGATGGGACTTTGATATGGAACTCAGGCCGATTTGCAACTCATGATCCTCCTGCCTCTACCTCCCAAGTGCTGAGAATCAACCTCCCCTGGTGCAACCTATGAATTATTTTTTAAAATAAATACTTTTATCCATTCTTTGAAAATTTCATATAGTGTTTTGGTCACATTCACCTCCATCTCCTCTTCTTACCTCCTCCCTGTCCAGTTACCCAATTTCCTGACCTTTCTGATTCTTTTCAACTTAATAACACATTGTCTTCAGTTTGTATGATCCATATACTTATAGGAGCAAGGGTGTCTACTTGCTCACAGTCAAGTCACACCATTAAAGAAAATTGGCTATTTCTTTTAGAAAAGCCATCAATAGTCTATAGTCCCTATTCTGTGCTAGAATAGTGTCTCATGTTGGTATTGTCCAGGCAACCACAGGTGTTGTGGAGCTCATGAGTGCAACAGTCCTGTCATGTCTAGATATACACTTTGAGTCCTTCCTGGCCTCTAGCTCTTTAAGATCTTCCCACCCTTTCTTCTGAAATGATCCCTTGGACTTGGGCAGAGGGTGTGACATAGAAGTCCCATATGTGGCTGCATATGCTACAGTCACTCATTCTCTGAACTTCAACTAGTTTTGAGTTTCTGTGTTAATCACCATCCCAAATCTGTGAATGCGTGAAGGCAACAAGTACAACAACCAAAGCAGAGTTTACAGCCACTGTGCCAGGAGCTGGCAAGCTATGGCTAGCCTGTCAGCAATGCAAATGTCAATACAGAAGGAAAAAAAGAGACTCATAGAATCTCCTCTTGATGACGTTTCCATCCTGAGAGAATGTTCTAGATGTCCCTTCTCTTGCCATTGACCAATTCTCTCTTCCTGGTAGCAGTGACACTCCTTGAAAGGGTTGGTTACTTGGGCTCATTGTCTCATTTCTCTGGTTCTTTAGCAAACTCACATCAGCCAGGCTGCTGCTCCAGTCACCCAGCAAAGCACCTGTGATGGAGGCTTCGCTGGGTCCAAGCATGGTTCCCGGCCACCGTCTACTTAGGCCTAGAGGAAGCACTGATGGACAGGAACACATCCTGCCTTTGAAATACTCGCTTCATTTGGCTACCACACACTCTCCCAGTTTTTAGTCGTGTTCCTGGCTCTCCTTTTTCAGTGGTCTCAGCTTGTTTCGAATAGGCCAGCTCTCTAGGCTTTAGTAATTGGTGCTCTTTTTTCCTACTTTCCTCTCTCGACTTTAGTCAACCTATGCAGTCTTAGAACTTAACAAAAACATACTGTCTCCTTCCATCCAGGAGTCCCTGTGCTCCATTCCTAGCACTGTCTCCTCACACAGTCAGCCTCTCCAATGGCCCTCTTTACTGTTCCTCCCACACAGAAGTCAACGTGGCTCCCTCCTCGGCTCCAGGAACACACTGTCCCTCTCTTTATCTCCTTGCTATCCTTATTCAACCTTGGTCTTTCTCACTGAAAACATAACTTGCCACATGCCCTAAAATAACCCTCTCGTCTTCATTTTTTTCTGTCTCTCTCCTCCTGTTCCCTCTCCTACTCCCACTTTCCCTGGAAAATTTCTTCTCAAGCATATATGCTATAGATTTTACTTCCTTCTCTTTTGAATGGCTGTAAGAAGGCAAAGACTTTCAACAAATACGTATTTCTTAAACAAATTAGCAAAATGTCATATTTAAAAGTACATAGAAAATGATGTGATTTAAGAATTAGCACAGCTCGTTCTGAGCACTACCATAACAATCATCCAGGCCCTCTTCCCACTTTATGTCCGTCTTATCATCACCGTTCATTCTGCCTCTCCTGTCCTCCCTCGGATGTGTCTCCTACATCCTTATTTCTTCTCCAATCACTTTGATCTACAAATAGAAGACGAGGTCAGTCCACACGGATACCCACCCCCTTGCAGTCCGCTGGCCTTTATGACACCGACTCTGTGAATTCTCTCCAGGGTTCCTCTTCACTTCAGGATCACCCTCATTCCCTGCAGCTCTCTCCTCCTCCCCTGCAACTCCTGAAAACATGTTCCTCCCTTCTCCGGGGTGAATCTTTCATTTTTCCCAAGGCCCTGTCTGCCTCCCTTTCACAATGACCCTGAATCTTATATTTTTGGTTGTGAGCCTAGCCTTTAACGGGTGAGCCATCTCTCCAGCCTGGCCCTAAACCTTAACGCAGACTCTTCCACGGGATCTCCAGCCTTGGCAATGTGAAATTGTTTTAATTTAAATTAAAATGCAGACACATCCCAACAGCCTCTGTTTGACCTCACTGCTGAACTTGCTTTTGTGTTTTCCTTCTTTCTGCTGCCACCTTCTCTAACCATGAAGGAAAAGGTCATCTGTCGGGCACCAGTGAGGCTCTAGAAGTCCCCTTTGCCCTTCCTAATGCAGGGCTGTGGAAAGTTAACATGGAACAACCACTCTATAAAAACAATTCATAATTTCTTAGTTAATATTTATATAACAAAACTACCTAGAACATATGGTCTGCCAGGCTATGTTCTAAACAATTTATTGGTGGTAGTGAATAGCTCTCCTTCATTTCCAAAACCCACTAGATAATACACTACAGAGTAACAGCCACTTGGCTGGCTACACACAGACCAGATCTACAAATGAAGAGACTTTCCAATGCAACAACACAGAAGTTTGGGGTTACCCACACCTGGGAAATTTGTAGGTTCCACATTCCTTGGTAAATGTCTTTTGTTTTGTTTTTAAGTGGCATAAATAAAACTCATGGGCAACACAGATGCTTGCTTTCCAAAAGGAAAAGTTGATAGGGGTCAGACTGTCCCAGTGATATGATTTACCAAAATGTCTACATGAGTGACTTTGAAGCAGGGATTACATAAGAAGACCTCATAATTATAAGTTTATGTGTACAGCTTAATAGCTTCAAAGGTGCTTTTCAACTAGTTTTAAGTTAACTGCCACAATTACCCTATGAAGAAAAAGAACAAATATAATTACCTTAGGAAGTAAAGGTCACAAAACTGGAAAACACAGAACTGGTCCCTCCCAAACTCTCAAGTTTTAAGTTTATCGTTATCTCAAACCCACTTAAATTAAGCTAAATTCATATGACCATTTCACTTCTTTATTTATTTACATAAGTCTGGCAGGACCACAGTTTATATTCCACAAATTTCCTATCCTGCCATAACCCTTGTGAATTATAAAACGGAAATAACACCAGGAAAAACATGAGGCCGTAACAGCACTCACATTCAGAGAGAAAACAATGGTAATTGGAATTAAGTCGGTTTTTCAGATGCTCCTGACATAGTTTTTCATTTATTCCTTGAAGTTTTCATATATCTAGACAGTATGTCTTGATCAAATGTATCAAATCCATTTCTTCCCTCCAATTTGCCCGAGCTCCTCCCTAAACACCACTCCCTCCCAACCTCACATTCTCTTAAACAAAAATAATAATAATAATAACCAGCTGGATCCAATTAGCGCTGTGCACGTATACATAGCTCTAGGCCTAGACAACCACCAGTACCTACCCCACCTCATCCCTTAGACAACATCTATTGACAGCTCTTCAGCTCATTAGGGCTGGGGATTTGAGAGCCCCTCCCCATTCTATGTCCGAATTCTAAACTGGGCTGATTTCAGGCAGATCACCACAGCTGTTGTCAGTTCTTGTGTGCAATGGCAGTGACGTGTACAGAGGACAATGATATTTCACAGCACTCTTCTGATGGGGGAAGTACTTCTGTGTATGTTTATCTTAGTGATTGCTTAATAAAGTTCTGTTTGGCCAATGAAACAGCAAGTTAGACAGGACTAGGAGCCAAAGAGGATTCTGGGAAATGTAGTAGAGAAGTGGTGATCCAGGCCGGGAGTGACATAGCAAGGAGACTCATATTTGAGCAAGGAGAAATAGGAAGTGTCCCTTTTTCCCTTCGCCTCCTCCAGTGGCGGGATATGAGCCACCAGCAAGGAGGGACGCCAATAAGGTGTCCGATAAGATAAGTCTTATAAAATATATAGATTTATGATAATTAAGACTGAGCTAACAGATGAGAATCCTAGTCATTGGCCAAGCAGCATTGTACCTAATACAAGTTTCTCTGTGTATTAATTTGGGCCATGTGTGGATGAGCACTTCCTTACTCTCGGACTCTGAACAGTCCTCAGCCTCTACATTAATTGTTATCCACTAAAATGAGAAGCCTCTGTGACAGCAATTCAGCACAAATCTACACACACAAGCACACACATATGAGCTCCTGTGCACACATGCACACACGCATACATAATCACAAAAAATTCAAAGAGGGAACTGCTTAGCAAAAATCACTACAGGCCAAATAAATGCCAGAAAACTTACCTATTATTAAAATAGTACAAGGAACTGTAGACAGTAGAGGTCATACTTGTCAGCCAGTGTTTTAAAAATTACAAGCATGCAGCTAGTTGTTTTGTTTTGTTTGTTCATTGTTGTAAGCCAAGAATTAAATGTGTTTTTGGCAAAGATCCTGAGCAGGGAAGTCTACAGCACTGTTTCCAATACAGTGGGCACCAAGGAACAGAGACTTGGGAACAGAACTTCATTAATTTCATTCAACAAACATCTACTGAGTTACTACAGTGTGCAAACCCTTGCTAGCGTCTGGCAGAGAATATATTAGGGGAGAAAAAAATACTCGACATACTCTGTCAAAGGGAAAACAACCAACTGGATACCCAAGCTCCCACTGACATTCAGAGCATAGGCACCACATATAGAAACATGTTTGCAAGAAGTGTGTGAAATTTTCACAGTTTATCTTTGAAACAAAATGTCCTTTGAACACTAAAGTAATCTGTGTAATGTAAATCTGAGAACAAGAGTAGAACATCCCTGAAATATGTTGGTCACTCAGCACCAGACAGGGACAGGTATAAAAAACCTACATTCAATATCACTTCATCCTCACCCCCTGCTCACCACAGAGGCTGTCACTTTTACCAAGTAGTGTCTAAACAGGAACACATGAGTCAGAAACTGGGTTCAAATGACAATATTCCCTCCATAAAGTCCTTTTGAAAGTGAATGAAGACCGGCTCAGGTCATGACATACAATCCACTCCTGTAACACTATAATAAAACTTCTGCATAGGGTCCGGAGCTATTTATAAAAATTCCTTGTATTGCTCAATGAGTTACTAGAAATAGCTAACCCATACACAGTTTGCAAAGCTCATAATTTGCTAGTGAAAAACAAATGACACCCTGGTATGTTCCCTGGCTCCATAGCAGTCAATATGTGTGTTTCCTCCTTCTTAATTGGCTGTGCTTTAAGCTCCCTTATTTACATATGGGACCAGGATGTTTGTGTAGCTTGTTGGTCAGGGACTCCCTGCTGAGTCCTTCATTTATCTCCTGTCCTGCTATTAATAACACAGTGCCTGATTTCAAGCACTATTTTGCACAGGTTTCTTCTGCCTGGTTATAGTTCATGTTAAGAGTAAAAGTTTAACTCAGTTTCTCTCTTTAAAAGCTGCAGGCTGTAAACCTCACACTTCCACAGGAGGTAGAAAAGACCGACGGACGGCCTCCCAGATGGGCCCATTCATTATGCTAAAGTCATGTTTTTCTTCCAGCTATACTTGCTCCCCAGACTTTGTCTGAAGAGTCAAAGCCCAGAATCATTCATAGAAGGCCCTCCCTCGTCAAACCATCCAGGTTTGTCTTATCAGAGGAAACCTAAGTTCCGAGTACTAACAAGGAAGGGACACTGATAGAGGACACACCTCCCAGAAGATTTTCCCCTCTGTGGTGGTTTGAATGGATATGGCCCCCGAGACTGATAAGGAGTGGCATTACTGAAGGTTTGGCCTTGTTGGAATAAGAGTCCAGGGGTCGTTGAGGTTCCAGAAGCTCAAGCCAATCCCAGTATCACTCCCCGCTGATTCAGAGTATAACTCTCACTCAGCTCCTTCTCCGGCACCATGTCCGCCTGCGGGCCCCCATGCGTCCCACCATGATAATAATGGACTAGAAACCTCTGATCCACTAAACAGTCCTAATTAAATCTTTTCCTTTACAAAAGTTGCTGTGGTCATGATGTCTCTTCACAGCAATGCAACACTGACTAAGACAACCTCAGTGATGCTGGTCTCTTAGCCACAGCTAATTTCTCAGTTTCAGCTGACCAACAACAATTATCCCAGTAACATAAAGGTTTCATCTCAGTGGAGCTTGATTCTTGTTAATCATGGCTGACTTTCAGCCCCAGCTGACCAGAACAACAGACTCTTAATTCAAAATAGCAAATGGTCCTGAAAAAGTCCTTAAGCTTCTCTCTAAAACTTTCTAAGTAAGGCTTCCATCGTCTGCATCACCTTCAACCTTCTTATCTTCCAAGCTCCTCCAGAACCTCCCCGAGCTCTGAAAGGCTTTTCTAGCCCAAAGTTCCAAGTCCTTCCACAATCCTCTCCAAAACGAAATAATCAGGCCTGTCACAGCAATACCACACTATCCTGGTACCAACTCTGTTGCTTTGATGAAACACTCTGACCAAAAGCAAGTTGGAAAGGAAAGGGTTTGTTGGGTCTGTACATCCACACCACTGTTTATCATCAAAGAAACTCGGACAGAAACTCAAACAGAGCAAGAACCTGCAGGCAGGAGCTGACACAGAGGCCATGGAGAAGTGTGGCTTACTGGCTTGCTCCCTGTGGCTTGTTCCCCGCATCAATCACTAAATTAAGAAAATGCCCTACAGGCTACCAGCAGCCCCATCTTCTGGGGGAATTTTCTCACTGAGGCTCCCTCCCCTCCAATGACTCCAGCTTGTGAAATAAAAGTAGCCAGTTTTCATCAGCAGCAGCAAAAGACTATTTCTAAATGAACAACTTCCAACATAAAAAACAAGAGCAGACATCAGCAGCAAGAAAGATACCAGAGGAACAGTGTTCAAACCGCTAGAAACTGAGAGATTGTCCAGGGCTGACAGAAGAGGAAAGAGATTACAGGCAAAAGATGAACGATCTGGGGAGAGATGGTGAAGTTGGTCTAAAACTCTTGGTCCTCACACACACACACACACACACACACACACACACACACACACACACACACTCACACACACACACACACTCACACACACACACACACTCACACACACACACACACACTCACACACACACACACACACACTCTCACACACACTCACACACACACACACTCACACACTCACACACACACACACTCACACACACACACTCACACACACTCACACACACACTCACACACACACACACTCACACACACACACACACACACACACACTCACACACACACACACTCACACACACTCACACACACACACTCACACACACACACACACACACACTCACACACACTCACACACTCACACACACACACTCACACACTCACACACACACACTCACACACACACACTCACACACACACACTCACACACTCACACACACACACACACTCACACACACACTCACACACACACTCACACACACACACACACACTCACACACACACACACTCACACACACACACACTCACACACACACACACACACACTCACACACACACACACTCACACACACACACACTCACACACACTCACACACACACACACACACACACACACACACACACTATCACACAATCACTTTGGGTTTTGTTTTTTTTTTCTTGTTACTGCTGCTTGTTTTTCTAAGTTGTTTTCTTTGAAATGAATCCATTAGTGAACCATGACCTCTCCAAGAAATTTAAGTTGAAGTGAATAGTATCAAAATCTTCTAGGGGTTGCCTAAACCAGAAAAATCTGGGGACTTCATGAAGAGTCTCTGAGTTCCATCCCAAACTCCAAAGAAAAAAAGGAAGAGAAACAAACCAACACAAAACCTGTGGATTTACCCTGGTACAATGGATTAGAGGAAACAATCAATTCTTTCCAGTTCTCCTATTGATAGCCCTTCACTTTCCCTTGAGTCCAAACCACAACAGATTGTATTTATATATCATAAATATATTTATTCCTATATATGTGTATACCTGCCTAACAAAAATAATTAAAGAAAAAGAGGTCATGAATGTGGTAAAATATTAATTTAAGATGTATGGCTTTTGTTTATGCTGCGTTTTTTTTTTTAACTCTGAAGCTTTGCTTGTCTAAAACACCTGATGGTCTAATAAAGAGCAGAACAGCCAGTAGCAAGTCAGGGGCAAGGATAAGTGGGGCTGTCAGGCAGAGAGTATAAATAGAAGGAGAAACGAGGAAGGAGAAAGGAGAGATCGAGAGAACAGGAAAAGGAGGGTGTCAGGGGCCAGCCGCCTAGACATCCATCTACACAGCAATCCACACAGTAAGAGCAAGATTTACTGAAGTAAGAAACAGGAAAAGCCCAGGGCAAAAGGGGGGTTAATTTAAGATAAGAAAGCTGGCTAGAAACAAGCGAAGCTAAGGCCAGGCAATCATAACTAAGAATATGTCTCCATGTGTGATTCATTTGGGAGCTGGGTGGCACACCCACAAAAGAAAAATAACGTCTAACTACATATGAATTTGAAAGGGAGCAAGGAACAGGGCATGGGATAGATTATAAGGAGAGGGTGGAAGCACTATATTTGCATTCAAAGCAAAATAAACTTTTAAAAAAGCATCAGCTCTGTGAAAATGCCACCTAGACACATAACCAGCACACTGGGAAGGAGCCTGAGATGGCCCCATGAGAAGCCGCTAGAAGGCACAGACATACCTGGCCAGCCCCCAGGTGTTTCAAGTGTGCAGCTAAGACTCTAGCCATGACTAACAAAGTCACTCTGTCTTTCCAGTCCCAGCAGATGCCATGTGGTACAGACATGAGCCATTCTCGACATGAAGGAACTCAGATGACAGAATGATTATTTAAAGAAATGCTGTTGTGATTTAAAAATCCCAAGTGGGGAGGGTCTAGGCCCTGCTCCAAATGATATGACAGACTTTGAAGACTCCCCCATGGAAGGTCTCACCCTTCCTGGGAAGCAGAATGGGGTTGGGATGAGGGGGGGGTTGGTAGGGGGCAGGGGAGGGAGAGGGAACTGAGATTGACATGTAAAAGAAGCTTGTTTCTAATTTAAATTAAAAAATAAATTACTAAATAAATAAATAAAAATAAAATAAAAACCCCAAGTGGTGGGGAGTTTCTCCGGTAAAAACACCATAGAGTCGTGTGTTTATGGAGTCACTCCTGCATGTCACTTTGAACAAGGGGTCTAGCATGGTGATCTGGTCCCTATTTACAGTGGGATGAGACCCTGCAGAGCTTATCCCATTTACTTCTCAGGCTTGTGTATGTGAGAAGCCACAGCTAGCTTACCTTCTTTGTACTGAAATATGACTTAATGAGTGAATTTCTGATACCTGTGTCTGAGCCTAGTACTAGACGGCAGCTAGGCACACGCAGAGTGAGTGTATTCTGCCTGTAAAGGAATGTCAATATTCATAGCCAGAAGGCAGGCTGTGGTGGAGTAAATATGAGCCCACAGATGCTGTGACAGAAGCTGCTTCCTAGCATCAGGAATCTGTTCTAATCATGGGACTACTTTAGCCAAAAGAGTGCTCTGGTCCCACTGTGAGAAAGCTTTCAGTTTTTGCTTATGAACTCTGGGTAAAGGCAATCCACCACATTAAAAATAAAATAAAGATATAAAACTACTATGAGACCAACATCTTGGAAGACAGCTAAAGCTAGCCCTTGAGACAGGTCACAGTAAGAGATCCCAGATGACACGGTCATCTCACATGAGAATCAGAAAAAGGCAGACACCACCCTGAAAATCCATGTAGCAGGCCCTGTATGAAGTATAGACGTGCCATGTGAACTGCAGAAAATGAAGAACTTTCACTGAATGGTAGACGATTGCTGGTGGGTTAAACCATTGTCATATAAACCCTTGAAAACCAACACTGAGCCGGGCACGGTGGCACAAGTCTTTAATCCCAGCACTCGGGAGGCAGAAGCAGACAGATCTTTGTGAGTTCAAGACCAGCCTGGTCTACAGAGAGCTCCAGGACAGTCAGCTCTACCTAGAGAGACCCTGTCTCAAACATACACATGCGCGCGCGCGCACACACACACACACACACACACACACACACACACACACACACACACACACAGGAAAAGAAAAGGAAAAGCAACACTTTGTGCCACCTAGGAACATCCCATCTCTTTGGCTTCCTCAACACTGCTCTAGCCCTCCCCACTTCTTCTTATGATCGCTTCATTTTCTCATGCGCAATTCTCAGGAGCTTCCTAACGTGTCATTTCTCCCCAGTCACCCATTGTTACCCTCCCCATCGTGCACCATTATCAAAATCATAATTGTACTGCTCTTCAGACTTGCTATGGACCAATCCCGTCACATGAATCTTCAAACTACACCCCGCACATCATTCTGAACAAGAAAGTCTACCGCACTGATGTGGTATGACGACTTTATACTATGACTCTGTGTTTGGAGAGTGGGGACTGGATGGTACATTACTTGTCCTTTTGTGGGACTGCCTTGGTTCTACTGCTGTAAAGAGACATCAAGACCACGGCAGGCATTGAATTATGGTGGCAGGCATTTAACTACGGCTTGTTACAGTTTCAGCGGTTTAGTCCATTATCAACATGGCAGGAAGCATGGCAGTCAAGGTGCTGGAGAAGTAGCGAAAAGTCCTCCGTCCAGATCTACAGAAGCAGGAAGAAAAAGAGAGCCAATGGGCCTGGCTTGGGCATCTGCAACCTCGAGCCCACCCCAGTGACACACTTCCTCCAACAAGGCCACACCCCCTAATCCTTTCAAACAGTGCCACTCCCTGAGCATTTTAACATATGAACCTATGGGGGCCATTTTTATTCAAATCACCAGAGAGGCAAAGTTTTTTTTTTTCCTTGTATGGCAAATCTAATACAATTTTCATTGCAAAGCTAAGGTCATTTCCAAGCTGACAACCCTTACTTGCTCTTTATCACACACAGATGGTTCTCCAGCCTGGTTCATAGAACTTCCGCTTCTTCAGTTTCATGATCCAGTGTCTCCCAGGAGCAATGAACAAAAGAAAAAGAGACAACCAGAGGTCTAACAGGAAAAACTAAGAAACAGCTTCTACTCGACTCGTCTGCATGTTGCTATGATTAAACCAGAGAACTTGCACAACTCACTGTAACCAACCACTTATTAACCAAAAATCTGTACCAAGACGATCTTCTCTCCACCCTCAATATGACTGTAGTTCTCAAACCACTTGGAAGAAGTAAGTCAGACACAGAGGAAGTGTGCTCCAAAGGGGAAGTCCTACAGACCATCTTTTGTGTGCCTCAGCTCTACCCTCAGCCTGCTTGACAGCTCGTCTGAAGGATCAACTCCCTCTCTGTCCTGAAGTTCCCCTTTCTTCCTCAAAAGTCACAGTGCTTTCACAAGGCCCCAGCTTCCCTGCCACCATGGCTGACTCCTGCATTAGTTGGCAAGACAAGAAAGGAGAGGACAGCTGTTGCAGGGAGTCTGCACAGGGGAGACAGGGGCTTTCCCCACCAAAGACTATTTGAGCAGTTCTCTCCGTCCTATGCTAAGTGATCTTGGTATCAGGCACAGTTTTGTTGTTTGGTGGTGTTGTTTTATGGAAGGGGGTATTTTTTGGTTTTGTTTTTAATTTCTGTTTTGTTTTTTAATAGCTGAAAGCAAAGTAAAGTACAACAACAACAACAACAAAAAGCCACACAGTATTTTACCTTCACTTAAAACTGTACAATCAATTCTTTCCTACTAAGACTTACATACAAAACGCAAGATGCAATACTCTATTCTTCCCTACAAAGTGCAATTCTCTCTTGACAAGAAATCTCTTTTTAGAGATGGTTATCTGAAAACACAGATTCTCAGACAGCAGCAGACTCCCATTCCACATAACGAAGACACTGCTGGTCTGTGGCTTTTATGTTGTGATCTCAGCTTCTAGAGAATAAAAGAACATATTCAACTACTTTTGTTTGAATCTGCAGAACCAGAAATGATGGGGGAACAGCAGTGGACTTCATGAAGACTCTTAAGTCCTGGAGACTATAACATTTGTCAAAGGAAAGGATAAGGTCTCAAGTCATAAACAGTATTCAAAAGGATACTACAAGTAAACATTCAGATTGTGAGCCAACCTTCTTCTGTCTAATCCAAGGCTAGTTGCCCAAGCTCTGTCCACTCTGGAGGTAATCCCCGGCCAAGGGTGCCTGCCCCAAGATCAAAGATTAAAGCAGCACTTATTATCACTCATTTTGACTTATGGGGTAGAAGGAAGGAGGGGAAATCATTTTACTGCCACTCAACTTAAAATATATTTCACATTAAATAAAACGCACTATAGATTAAGATGAAATCTACATTAGTCATTCATCCACAACAAGGGGTCCCGATGATTTAGAGCTTATGACAGACTGCAAGTGGTCCACCCCTCAATGAAGAATAGGCCTCCAGCCTCTCCTCTCCTGAAACTTTTAGAAAAATTCCAAAGGATTAATCAGAAGTATCCTGTTTACTGAGGAAGTAGTAGGGTTCCCTACACTTTCAATAAAAGAAGTGATAAAATAAATGTATTTTAATAGTATGATACATACTTCCATTCTCAGGAACAGTTTCAGAGAAAAAAAGATAAAACAAGAGTGAGCTGGCCACAAACGGGACATCTATACTATACACACACACACACACACACACACACACACACACACACACACACACACACACAAACACATGCGCCAAGTCAGGGACCATCACAGAAAAAAAAAAAAAGAGAGAGAGAGAGTAAGAGCTGGAAGTTAATGAGAACCAGTGTGGGAGATCATCTCCTAGGCATGGCTAGACCACCACTCAAAGCAGTTGTGATTGCCTCAAGAATCCTGCATAAGATCAAGCTAGTCAACATTCTAACAAGGGGTAGGGGCTCATGAGTCCACGCCCCTAGCTGAGGAGTTATAAACAAATGATGGCTTCTACAGGAGGGAGAAGAAGTCAATTTTCTTTAAGGGTAGAGCTCAGATATGTGTGATACATTATTTATGATTTATTAAAGCTTGCCTGAAGATTCAGAAAGCAAAATCAGCCACAAGGCATAGACGCCAGGCACACACCTTTAATCCCAGTACTCGGGACTAAGAAGTAGATGGATAGTTAGTTAGTTCAAGGCCACACCGACTACACAAAATTGATCCAGTCAGTGCTAAGAGAAATAGTTCACACAAAGATGACCTCAGCACTTGATATTACACACCTTTAATCCCAGCACTAGAGAGGTATAAAAGATAGGAGCAGGGTCTTCAGTAAGCTGTCTGAGCATTCATTCTCCAGCCAAACTGAAGATAGGAAGACATTGAAGTCTCAGGATTCTCCAGCCATGTTGAAGACAGCATGGAGTCTGGGATTGCAGTCTGAGGTTTGGTGGAGCCAGGATCTCCTTCCAGTCTGAGGTAGAGGTAGGAGCCAGTGGTCGGCTGCTTTGCTTTTCTGATGTTCAGCTTGAAGCTTGAACCCCAATACCTGTCTCTGGGTTTTTTATTTTTCATGTTACACTAGTAGATCAACCACACTCCAGAGGATGGTACCACACCCATAAGTATATGGCCAGCGCAAATTGAACTCAGTGGGTAATGAAGAATATAAATGCATAAAAATAGAGCGCGACGTTGGAAAGGGTTAGGAAATGGGGAGGGATTCTTGGAGGAGTTAGAGAGGAGGAGGGGGTGAAAATGATCAAAATACAAGTATGAAAATTTCAAGGGAAAAATAAATATATGTTAAGAACAAATAAATCCAATCATTCTGGTCACGTGTCTCATCTAAACAGTCTTCTGCCTGTCTCAATCCACACATTTTATTTGGAACAGGCAGTTTTACTTTTAAAAGCATTTTAACTTCCATGTGTTCTTCCACCCTTTGTAAATCCATGCAGTCTTGTGTGTGTTTTACTTCAAGTTAGCAAAGAGGAGAGTGTAGATTTTGGGAAAACTAATGCTAAGTGTAAGAGCTGCAGTGGCACAATCGGTTAGCACGCAGTTCTTATACAACTAATGCTAAGTATTTTAGTTAGGGTTTCCATTGCTGTGAGGAAACACCTTGACCAAAAGCAACTTGGGGGAAGAAGGGTTTATTTGACTTATACTTCCACATCACAGTCCACCTTGGAAGGAAATGAGGGCAGAAACTCAAGACAGAAACCTGAAGGCAAGAGCTGAAGCAGAGATCATGGAAGAAGGCTGCTTACAGGTTTGTTCCTCATGGCTTGCTCAGCTTGCTTTCTGTATAACTAAGGACCACCAGTCCACTGGTCAGAACCCCTCCAACATCAATCATTCATCAAAATTATGCACCACAGGCCAATCTGGTGGAGGCATTTTCTCAGTTGAGTTTGCATATTCCCAAATGACTCTGGTTTGTGTCAAGCTGACAAAATAAAACCAGCCAGGACATTAAGAATGTTAGAAAAGGCTGACTACTTTATAAATTCCTTAAAAATATGTGTAAGACCCAAAAATGTATGTCTGAGACAGTATGATGTCTTCTGGACATGACAGGATAAAGGGGTTCATGAACTCACAGCAACCATAGTTGTCTGCAGAAAAGCAAGCCAGACAACTTTCCAGAATGGATGGGGGGCAGGACTCATCATTCTCCGCATCAAACAGAGGAGTGGTTGACTGCTAGAGGAGGAAGAGTCCATTTTCCTCAGGGTGTGATCCTTGGTAGGTTGATCATTGTCCAGCAGATGGCCTTACACTAATGCTACATGGGCTGTACTAATTGGACAAAATTAATTTAACAAAGCAAAACAAAAGACATGAAGTTGGGAGGGGGATATGAAAGGGAGAAGAGATACAAGAGGTTCTGGAGAGAGAAAATAGATAATGAATATAATTGAAATACATTATATGCCTGTATGAAATTCTCAACAAATAACCTTAAAATATTACACAAAAAAATTAAAACAAGTTGAAAGAATGAAATATAAAGGATATATGTTACATCTAAAACTATTATATACTTTCTCAAGACAAAGAGAGACAAGCATATGCACACACACACACACACACACACACACACACACACACACACACACACACACACGGCCCAGTTGTGAGAATATCCTGTTCCCTGTCACGAAGGAAGAAGCTGTGAAGACTGACTGTCACCAGGCCCTGGTTAATGAGCACCACAGTTCAAGATCACAGCGTGTCTGGCATCTGCAGTCATGAGGAAAGAACACACAGCCCTCTGCCTAAGGATAGTCTCTCAGAAACTGTTCCAAAATAAATCAAACCAGGAGTCAGAACTGCCTCTCCCCCATGGAGGGTGACGCATCCCATACCTGGCCAGGTGTGCCTGCATTCAAAGCCAAGGAATTTCTAAATTCCTCATCTTCCACCAGGTCCTAAATTTCGCAAGATCACTCATTTCATTTTTTAATTAAACTCACCTTCTCTAGTTAGATTTGTCTTTTAATGGTTACAAAAACCATAAAACTTTACATACTAATGGGGTGCTATGTGATATGAATAGATTTATACATGCTTAAACATGGGTAAACATCATTTATTTATGAGAACACTGAAATCCTTCCTACCAACCTTCTGAAATATGCACTAATTGGCTGTCCTCTACAGGCCCCCTACTGTGCTTCTTATAGGTGTCTACTCATCCAATTTTTAAGAAAAATGTTTTGGGCTAGGGGAGGGAAGATTAGCATAACATTAAAAGGGGAAACATAAAAAGTATTAGCTAGAATCATGATAAGATAATTATTTTCTTCTCTATATTTGTATGAATCACGTTCAAAACATTTCAATAATAGGCATATGTCTGCCTGCTGTCTTTTCAGCCATGCTCAGGCACAGAATGGTCACACTTGTCTATCAGCTGCTAGTCCTTCTCATGTCTCCAGCAGCTGTGCAATTGGTTTGACAGATGAAGAGTGACTTCTAGGTACCAGCATATTATTAAGGCTAAGTGTTGAGAGGGGCAGCCACAGTGGGATGGCTGTGTTGCCCGTGACGTCTTTCTCGTACATAGACCAGCCGGTGTCTAATACACTTAGGGACGCTTAAGTGTATTTCTCCATCAATCTGGAAACAAAACCATTACATTTTAAGAATGTTTTCATCTCATTATGGTAGAAATAGTGATCAAATATTCACAAAAATATATAATCTACATATCATAATATATGGGTATGCAATTCCTAGGAAGAGCAAGTATTAGAAAAGAAACACTATAAGGGATTGTTTCCTTTTATATTTTATATTATACATATTTTACCAGTGTCGTTTATTATTTGTAAAATGTCATAAATGTATTCAGAAGATTTATGCCAAAAACTTCATTAATTTAAAATTAAATTAACCAAGATATACTCACATGTGTGTGTGTTTGAGTGCCACAGTTCTCATGATTATACCAAAACAGAAAACAATATAATGACTTCATGCATGACAAGCTAAGAGTCTCATTATTCATTCACTTTTTAAAGTCTATGCCTTTTGGTATGATTGTTTTTCCTCTTCAACTGAAATGAACTGTAACCATCAATGTTCTTCACACATCACCTTCCTACAGCCACATTATTTTAGGAAGGAGTTCATAACAAGCAATAGTGTGGGAGAGAGAGAGAGGATGCTGTACCATAATTATCAAGATCACTCAGGCCCTTTGAACAGCTGCTATGTCTAATGCATCCACCTGTGAGGGATTCGTGTTTCTTGTTGCAACAAGCTGACTGCATCCACCTATAAAGAAATATATCCAAGTGCTCACGCCAGAAAAGTATCATAAACTTCTTCACACATATTCAGAACCCCATAAACACAGTTCTCATGTAATTCCATGATTTGCTTCCATGACTTGTGGCCCAAAAAAAAAAAAAAAAACAAGTATCAGCTGGTTTGAAAGGTAGCAGGGGTGTTGAGTTTCCCACCCAAGTTCACCTGAAATTGAAGGATTGCTAGAGTTTGTCAAAGCAGTAACAGCCCTGTGGACAGACTTCCCGTTTCAGGTCTTTATCCCACAATTCTTCCTCGAGAAAATTTTCTCCAAGAAAAATAAAAAAAAAAAAAGGTGAAACCCAGAGAACCAAGGATAAAACTATGAGATAATGGATGAGGAACAGAATGGATTAAGCACATTCCTGGTCTGGTCCAATGCAATGGGGAAGTGGCTTCCCAGTAGAGAGCTTTGGGGAAGTATATCTTGTGACAGGTATGTAGCTCTGTTTACTAAGATTCATGTGTTTTATGAGAGTAGAACAAACAAAAATAGTGAGACAAAAAGAGCTCCCAGGCAGTTTCCCTTCCTCTCCCCCATCAGAGCAGAAAGTCTGGCATGACTAGAGACTACAGGTGATTTATTTACCCACAAGCAAATTTTAGGACAGGAAATAAAAAGGAAATTGTGAGGCTTTAGGGTATTTAGAACACAGACTGGACAAATAAGGTCAACTAAGGACATAACACAGTCTGGGACATGTACAATGAACAACTCAGAAACCCAACATGGTAGCCACATTTCATTTCCTGAAGTTCTTGAGACACCAAGGTGTAGAAAGCAGAATTCTGAGTTACAAATGAAGGTCCAGGATGCTTCTGATCTTCACATAAAAACAAAACAATCTTTAGGGTGCCCAGGTAGTAAACACCTCATCCATGTAACCCCTCTTCTCCTGGCATACCTAGTTGTCAACAGTAATCCATGTGGGTGCTTACTAATGCCAAGACCTGAGCTGGAGGATGGATTTCAAAAGATTAAAAGATACACACTTTTTCTCAATGATATTGTGTTATTCTTTGTTATTACTGTTGTAGTTTAAGAAAAGTGGTGCTCCATTCATACAACAAAGACATCTGTTCAACGATGTTCATAGCAGCACTATCTGTAATAGCCAGAAACTGGAAGCAGCCTAGATGCCCCTCAACCGAAGAATGGATGGAGAAAATGTGGTACATTTACACAATGGAGTACTACTCAGCAGAAAAAAACAATGGAATCTTGAAATTTGCAGGAAAATGGATGGAACTCGAAGAAACCATTCTGAGCAAGGTAACCCAATCACAAAAAGATAAACATGATATGTACTCACTCATATGTGGATTTTAGACATAGAGTAAGGGGTAACCATCCTATAATCCACACTGCCAGAGAAACTAGTAAACAAGGAAGACCCTAAAAGAGACAAACTTTGTCCCCTGGAGAAGGGGAAAGGGTCACCATCCCCTGAGCAAATTAAGAGCATGGGAAGAGAGGGAAGGAAGCTACGAGAGTGAGAAGGGAAGAAAAGAAGGATTCAGAGGTCATGAGGAAGCAGAAATCTTGAGTCAGGTGTAGATTAGAAGAAAGGACATATGATAGGTAGGATTTTAGTTGGGGGGTGGTAGAAGAGGAAGGGAGGGAGAAGGGAACTGGGATCGTCATGTAATTCAATCTTGTTTGTAATTCAAATATATAAAAAATAAAAAACTAAAAAAAAATAAGGTAGAGAGCACACATGGGTGCATGCATTACCCGCCCCCACCCTGTAGCCTTCTATCAAACATTCTCCAAAATATTTTCCTGCACTGAAGATACATTGAAAATAAGACAGAGGGAACTGTGTGACATTTTGTTAAGCTCATTTCCAAGGCTAAAGTAAAATAAATGTGCTTGCTACTGAGCAAAAAAAGAAAAGTGGTGCTCTAGAGAAAGATGCCATGTGATAGGGTTCAAACAAGTGAGATTTTTATCGGGGAAAGGGATCATAAAGGGGGGAAAAGGAAGGAGGGAGCCTGGCCTCCAGAGACAAGAGCACAGGACAGAGGAGAAAAGAAAGAGGGAAGAAAAGGGGAACAGACAGAGAGAGAGAAAGAAAGAGAAGGATGGGAGGTGGGCAGGGCTCTTTTAAAAGAGAACATAGTGAATGTGCACATGTGGTGCTCTTAGTCGCTACAGCTGAAGATGGATCCTGTTAGAACCCCAAGGACAGACCAGTACAGATGCCTGAATACTAACATTCCTCCCTTTTTATTTATTATTAAAAGGTAAGAAGTTAGAAGAGGGTATCAGCTGCCACACCAAATCCAGTAGATTCTCTGTGACAAGTCCCACAGACTGAGGTGATAACTTCAAAAGAAGGAGGTCTCCTGAAATGCTTGTGGAACTCTCAGCCGGAGAAAAATATTGGGCTGTGATTCTCGTGGCAATTTCTGTTTGTTCTGCTATTCCTTTTTTTTTTCACATAAAGGAAATGTTCCTAAAAGCCTATGCTGACATTTTAAACAAAAGAAACAGATAAGAAATCATCCCTGAAATGGAGACACTAGCCATGACCTCATCTCAGGAAAAACCAGCACTTTCCAAATCATTCACAACATTCACATAAGTAGAAATAGTAAAAACTTCCCCAACAATAAAATTTCACATGGCTGTACATGTGTCATCAAAAGTGGACTTAAGTGTCTGGTAACAAAAGCTTTTAATAAGAAAGAGTTAAAATAGCTCAATACCTCAAAAACTCACAAGAACTAATTAATAGATGTTAAATAATAACAATAAAAATATATTAATTTTATTTAAGAAATATGTGGTTAGCCTTAGATGATCCCATGTTAGTCAAGGACGGTCCTATGTTTTGACTAATCATGGACAATTTTATGTTTTGATTAACCCTGAATGAGATTCCATGTTTTGGATTTCTGTGTCACTGTGTCAAGTAACAATAATGTCATATGTTTGGGTTTATTTAACAAAAACATCCCCTGAGAAAATATCTCTATTAAAAAACCTTGTTTGAGCTGCAAAATACACTCAGATTCAAACTGCCTCTGTGTTTGTTTCTTGTTTGTCACCATCAAATCCTTACCCAACTATTCTTCGAGGACCCTCATCCCAGGGACTCCCATACCCGGCTGGGATGGTCCTTGGCAATCAGATAATGTGGGGATGAGGATGCCATGTTCTCAAGACTACTTCCTGCTGACCTGGGGGACATCAATCCTCTTTGAGGGACAGAACAGCTGGGATGCTAGCCACATCCTGGAGTAGGTCGCTATTTCATTTCACTGTCCAGGCTCTTCTGAACCATCAGGGGCCTCCTGGACCTGGCAAAATACCCTTCTTGTTGGGTCCAAATTGACTCCCTAGGGCTTAAAGCACCTGACCCTTTCCCATCACCACAGCATCACCAGGACATTTGGTAGTCTTGTGCCTCCAGACCTATAGCCAACAGCTGATAGTCCTACAACAATGGCTGATTAGGAATGGTCAGTAGGTCTCCAAAAAATATCTCAATGGGAGTGAAGAGCTATAAATAATGACACATCTCCATGAGTGAAGCAGAGAAGACCCAAGGGTATGTAATTTCTAGTGTCCCAGGAATTCAGAGAGGGTCAGTTTCAAGACATGCACAGGCCACCCAGTGAATCCTAACTCAAAGGGTGGGGGCCAAGGACTTTGAGCCGGAGAAAGAGACAAATCTCCTGGCACCAGGATTTCAAGAAAAGCCAGAAGTCGGGGAAAGGACTGTGCTGGAGAAAGGAAGCCTCACTTGCAGGGGAATGGTCAGAAGTGGATAAACTCACCAGAGACCCAATTGCTGCTACTGAATGGAAGGCAAAGCCATCAGCAAGTGAAGAAAGAGATTTGTGGCAGGTGGAAGAGAGCAGATCTATGGAAGGTGAAGCAGGTGGAAAGGGTTCCAGTAAGAAGTGGCTACAAAATGCTGGGAATCAGAATCTTGGTAGGTGTATTCCACATGAGTGAGGCAGAATGAGATCTCCTGGCTTTTATCAAGCAAGGATGGAGCAAGAAAGACACAAGCTGCTTAAATGATTTGTCAATCAAGGGGTGGGGGCTGAAGGACCAGAGGGTCCAAGACTAGCACAGGCCAACTAATGGGTCCTCACGCAAAGGGTGGGGGCCAAGTGCTCAGAGCCTGAGAGAGCCATGGTTGCCTGATACCAGGACTTAATGAGGACAAAAGGCGAGAAACCACACTCGAGAGATGAGATGAGTCCTCACACATGGGAATAGCCTAAGGTGGGAAAGGTGGGTGGCTCACCAATCATGATGATTTTGGATGGAAGGATCCAGCAATCCAAAGAAGCTAGGCTGTCCTGTGTGAACCGGGTTCCAGGGTCCTGGCATGGCTGAAACTGCCTGCAGGCAGGAGACACCAGGAGAGCCTTCCCATTCAGGGAACCAATGTGGTAAATTTTTTTAAAAGTGACACTCAGAAAGATGCCATTCAACAGGGTTCAAGCAGGTTTTTTTTTTTAATTAGGGAAAGGAATTATAAAAAGGGGATAGGGAAAGGGGGGAAGTCCAGCCTCCCAAGACAAGAGCAGCAGGAGAGAGGAGAAAAAAAGATGGAGAGATAGAGGAAAGGGGGAAGAGAAGGAGAGATGGAGGAAAGAGAGGGAGAGAAAGAAGGAGAGAGAGAGAAGGATGGGAGGTGGGCAGGGCCCTTTTAAAAGGGAACATAGTGAATGTGCACAGGTGGTGCTCTTAGTGGCTGCAGCTGAGGGCATATCCTGTCAGAACCCCAAGGGCAGGCCAGTACAGATGCCTGAATACTAACAATCACCAAACCAGTTCCTTCTAAACATCATCTTTAGTTTTCTAAGAGGTGGAAGCACAGATAGAAACCAATACCCTGGATCTTCCCAAATCTACATGAAAAAGGTAGAAATATAAGGGTATTTAATAAGGAAAAGCCTTACTTACAGAGCAACCTAGCCAGCCGGCGCGGCAGCGGTCTGTACGCAAGCCCAAAAGGCAAACTGAAAAAGAAAACGCAGTCATCCTACGTCACCCTGACCACGCCCTCGCAAACGTGGTCAGGCACACCTGTAGCCAGCCTCTAAGTAGGCATGGCTACAGCTTCCCCTACAAGTTCAAACCCAGAAAACTTGCAAGGCTCCGATTATCACAAGAACTCATGTCAACAAGAGATTACAAGGCATGGACTCAGATTTGAGCAGGGCATGGAACACAGAAGAAAAAGAACGAAGACCCAGATCAAAGAAAAGGAGGGACAAACGGGAAGTCTCAGAACAGGGACTCAGCTTCCCTGGCATTTCTTATTGAACAGATGGTTCTCCTGTAGAATGTTCTTGTCCATTGCTGGAAAAACAACTGATGCTAAATGTGACGGAGTCTCACTTCTTGTCGATCCTGATCCTCCTATCATGTTACCTTATTTACTGTAACTTTATAGTGAATTTTGAAAATGGAGAGTATGAGCTCCCTCTCCAGGTCTCCAGGTGATTTTAGAGTAGTACTGATCTCTCCTGATTCACATAAATTCTTGGATTGGCTTCTACGTCTCCGTAAGAAAGCATTTGGGATTCAAATAGGGATTAATTGCCTTGGATCTATAGATGAACTTACACACATCACTTTATCAACACACTGCTTCCAATCCCTGAACATGTAGTAACTTTCCATTTACCTAGACCTTCTTTAATGTTTACAATGGTCTCTACACCTTTATGTATAAGTAGAATTTTCCATAATATCAGTTTACTCATTTATGCCAGTATATGGAAAGGCAATTGATTATAAAATGTTGATCTTTTATTGCACAAATTCCAGTTGACATTGTTCACATTCCAATAATGTCTGCTTGTGGGCAAATTTTTCCTTTTTTTTCTCAATTTGGCTTTGAATTTTTCCACAATAAATCTGCCTATTTTAAATAGTATATTCTTGTTCATTTCCAGGAAACTCAGACCTCAGTTTAATAGTAGGGAAATAATGTTTGCTTTCACAGTTCTTGTTGCTCTGTTTCAGCAGTCCACTTTCAGTCAACAGTTAATTCTTTACACTGTGGGCTTATTTACAGAATTCATTTGTGGTTTCCTTCCCTGCTTTAAAATACCATAATTGATAGTTGATAGTATTAGGTACTTGTTGATGTTTTATAACTTTTATAACAGTCTAATTTATTCCGCAATTTAATCTACAATAACCTTAGGGGAAACTTCCCAATCAAGCGACCAAAATCTTAAGTACAGTGTTAAAGAACAAAAACACCAATCCTCTACCCCATGAATTATTCTACTATCATCAGAGAATATAAATGTTCTCTGCAATTTCGATTTCAGCATTCATATAATGTATAAAAGTATATAATTAGCAAATTCCATTCTAAGTAGCTATAGAAATTCCCTTTAAGAAAGGTAGAGAGATGGCTTGGAGGTTACAAGCACTTGTTCAAGGACCTGGGTTCAATTCCCAGCACCCACATAGCAGTCACAGCCAGCTTTAACTCCAGTTCCAAGGAATCCATCGCCCACTTCTGACCGCCACAGTCACAACACATGCATTCAACGCAGACACACATGCAGGTAAAATATTCATACACAGAAAATAACATTTTAAAAATTCTAAAAATAAAAGTCTTAAACATTTTAGTAGGCCAGTGAGATATCTTAGAGGGTGACCCTTGCCAAGCATAACCACCCAGCTTCAATCCCTGTGACCCTCATGGTGGGAAGAGAAAACTGACTCCCAAAAGTTGTCCACTGACCTCCATAAGTTTGCTGTCGTACACACCCATACATACATACAGACAGGCAGGCAGGCAGGCAGGCAGACAGACAGACAGACAGACAGACAGACAGACAGAGACAGATAGACAGACAACACACACACACACACACACACACCCGCATACATACATACAGGCAGGCAGGCAGGCAGGCAGGCAGACAGACAGACAGACAGACAGATAGACAGACAACACACACACCCGCATACATACAGACAGGCAGGCAGGCAGGCAGGCAGGCAGGCAGGCAGGCAGGCAGGCAGGCAGGCAGGCAGGCAGGCAGGCAGGCAGGCAGGCAGGCAGGCAGGCAGGCAGGCAGGCAGGCAGGCAGGCAGGCAGGCAGGCAGGCAGGCAGGCAGGCAGGCAGGCAGGCAGGCAGGCAGACAGACAGACAGACAGACAGAGACAGATAGACAGACAACACACACACCCGCATACATACAGACAGGCAGGCAGGCAGGCAGGCAGACAGCATTGGTCCCAGAAGGGTCACTGATAACCAATGTTGACAAGAACGTAAGAAAGGGAGATACATACAGGCAGGCAGGCAGGCAGGCAGGCAGGCAAGCAGACAACACACACACACACACACACACACACACACACGCATACATACAGACAGGCAGGCAGGCAGACAGACAGAGAGACAACACACACACACACACACACACACACACACAACACCCATGCATACATACATACATACAGGCAGGCAGGCAAGCAGACAACACACACACATACACACACACACACTATAATTTTTAAAATTCTTTTTAATGTTCTCACCCAACTTGATTAAAATTTTTAAAAGTTTTTCCAGAATCTGAATTTTTAAATTTGTTCACCAACTGTATTTCTTACCCCAATTTTCCACAGACCGTTAAAACTTTGTTGCTGATTACGCAAAGGAAACATCAACGTTCTCAGTGTACTGTTACACAGTAAGTCCACTAAGGTGTGCAGGTGCTATCCTAGACATTGTATGTCTTTAGGATAATCATTAACATCTTATATCTAGAATCAGTAATATCTGACGTATTTTTGTCGTGTCTCACCTACAACAATTTGTCAATATAACAAACGTCTGCTCTTGTGCCACAAGTTCCCATGCTTCTGTCCCCCACTGTCATCTGCCTGAACCACAGCCACAATGCATGTGTAATCCCGAGCAGGGCAGGTCTCAGCAGTACACAAAGGTTAGAATGGTTTTCTTTTTCTGTCTTCTTCTCCTCAGATGACCCCAAGGAATGATGCCCCAAATAAAGTAGAAGCCAATGATGACAAGAGGTCATATCATAAATAAACCACACATTGGCTAGGTTGGTGGTCATGGCATGCTACATCAAATTAGTGTCCTTGTATGATGAAGAAAACAATATTTAGTCAACAAAAAAAATAAGTATGTGTCATTTTGTTTCAGAGATAATATATGTCAATTAAAGGTGAAAATTACTTCTGTAGAAGACCTACAGGTAATATTCATAATCTGCATTCTAAGCATAGATATGGAATATTTCCACCAATTTTGAACCTCAAACCCTTCAGTGGCTTTATCAAGACAGAAATAAAGATGTCTAGCGCCTTTCCATTGTGCCACATATCCTACACCAAATTCTCAGTGCTCTTCTCTACAACAGTCTCTGCTTATTGGACTCAGAAGGCCAGTATGACGAAAATAGGCGAATAGTTCAAATCCCAGTGCAGGTAGGACAAAGATACACACCATTCTTTCCATTTTATTGCAACATAATAAAATAGAACTAGTTACCACATAATATTAAACAGAAAATCTTAAGAAAAAAAACCCAAATTCATACTAGAAATATGTCTGTCCTGTGGATCTGTGGGATCATTTTCACAGCCACAAACATTTGAAGGAAGGGACTTTCCCCCAATTTAGGAACCCGTTGACAAGAGACACAGCCTTTTAGGGCTCTGAGAGCAGTAACAGCACTGGCTTCATTTGTAACACTGACTTCAGTAACCATGACAACCCTTATAATAATAGGGTGGCTTACATTTTAAGAGGTTCAGTCCATCACCATCTTGAAAGGGAGCATGGCAGCATACAGGCAGACGTGGTGCAGCAACAGGAAGTGAACTGTGACACTAGACATATCTTGAGCATAGGAGACCTCAAAGCCCACTCCCACAGTGACACACTTCCTCCAACAAAGTCATGCCTACTCTAACAAAGCCACACCTCCTAATAGTGCCACTCCCTTTGGGAGTCATTTTCCTTCAAACCACCACAGAAATCCATCCTCAATTTTTATAAGTCATTAGGTCTTCTCATGCTATTATCAGAAAAAAAGTTGGTGATTTGAGTCATATAAGTCCAGCAAAAAACTCAAGTTTTAGCATTAATTCCCATCCTATTAGCAAACCCAATTCCTAGCTTGCTGATGCAAAGAAACCAGCTGCCATACTGCACAAATAAATAACACAATTCTTAAACTGGAGATATAGTAACAATGCTCATTCAATTCATGAACATCTGTGTCCTACAAGCTAAGAGGCATTGCACTAGATGGTGAAATGATGAATATGGCAAGTGTGGTCCCCAGACACCACTGAGGTGAGAATGCAGTAGGGAACACAGAAAGAACGTGGATGGGATAGAGTTCAGTGTGGCAAATGACATGACAGGGGTAGGAAAGGCGCTATCCCAGCACACAAGAGGAAAGGGGGGTCAAAAAAAGCACCAGAACTCACCAAAACATTGACTAGCTAAAAGCTGTGGTGGTTTTAGCTAGAGATAAAGGTAATTGGTGTCCAAAGAGAGCGATTTGTATTTTATGTGCAAATATTGAATCTAAGTACTTGAAATTGTATGCATAATGATGTCAAGAATGCTAATGATAAACAATGTCCATGGAACCACTATTTATCCCAGTTATAGATACCGTAGTATTGGGTGAGTTTGTGTGGCTGACCAGACTCAGAAGACATCCAGGGTCACAGACAACATTCTCCATACACAAGCCCATACACATGTTGACCTCAAGTTCAAAACTAGCTCACAAGGAAAGCCAGCAGCCAGAACTAGCATCCTTGTGTACCGGCTACTTTTTAGAATGATACAAAATTTGGATCAAACAAAATGCCAGAATTTTATCAAACATTAATAATGATTTAGAATATCAAACATACAGGCATTCTATTTCCAAACCTGAACACTGCCTACTTCATTTTTGTCAGCTGTGTTAGGTCCATGACCATATGTGTAGGTATGGAATTTTAAGAATAAGGAGATAGACTGTTAGTTTTTAAGAAGACAGAGTTCTTTCTGCCACTGGCCACCATGGTGTCAGACTCATATTACACTTCTAGACTTTAATTATGTGAGATGTAGTGTGAAGATTGATCCCCGATACCCAACGCCTACACACCATGGGTATCTGCACCCCTCAAATGCCCCACTCGTCTCCTGGTTCCCTATTGGATCTCAAGCCATTGGAAATAATGTGGTTCTTTTTCTTCTAGAGCATTTGTAGAGATGGGTTCTCAGCTAAGGACCCATACTATCAAGAGAGATTCCACAAGAGACTGTCTTTGGAGTGAAGAAAAGTATCGTTTCTTAAACTTTCAGTGCTCCAAGTAATGTTTTTGCTACTAAGGCAGCCCCCCTGGGCAACTAGAAAGGTTTTGTTCATCATGATGGCAATTGGAAAGGTTTTGTTCATCATGGTGGCAACTGGAAAGGTTTTGTTCATCATGGGGGCAATTGGAAAGATTTTGATCTTTGTCATGGCCCCACATTCACACAGTTACATTCATTCACATTTCCAATATGATTTAGGGAGGAATGTCATCCTAACCCTTATATAGTCCCAGGGGGTTCTGGACCACACTATTAAAAAGTGAGTTAATTGCTATGAAAGTCTAAATAAAAGACACATAACTCTCCTACATACAGAAATCCGGGGCATGGCAAAGGAAGAATTCACAGCCAAGTGAACTGAAAGGTAAACTATCTTCACAGTTTGACTGTGCTGACACCACAGTCTACCACATGAAGGAGCATCCCCAGAAGTGTTACAGTGAGCAGAAATGATGGGAGTGCCTCAGACAGATTGATCAGACTATAACAATTAAAGGTATGGGGGGTGGTAGAGTGGAGGAAGGAGTGAAATTTCTGGGGCATGTCTTTGGTATGTATATTTGTGTGTCTGTGCCAGGGGAAGAAGACTGAGGAAGATGAACCAGTTAAGATGTGTCAATAATTCGGGTTTATTATCCAGCTTTAAACTGAGAAAATGGGGGTAAAAAAGAGGGGGAAAGAATTCATACCTAGGCCACTGAAAAATAGTAACATGAAAATGGCTTCAATATCAAGCAGTACAGAACAAAAAAACAAAGGTAAAATGTAAAACATCAGGATAAGCTACCGAATTATTCCCATACATTGAAATGGAGGTGTCGACTTTTTTTTTTTTTTCAAGACAGGGTTTCCCTGTGGCTTTGGAGGCTGTCCTAGAACTATAGTTCTTATAGTCCAGGCTGGTCTCAAACTCTCAGAGATAAGTGCTGGGATTAAAGGCCTGGGCCACTACCGCCCGGCTGAGGTGTAGGCTTTTAAAAGAGGAGTCTGTTGTAGAAATACTGAGTATGGAGTGAAGAAAAGACATCATTTGTAAACATTCATTGACACTAGTGGCCAGCCAGCTGCAGAAACCCAATGTGCAAAATATCCAGGATTAAAAGGTTTTACTTCATCACCTTCTGATATTTTGTGGTTTTGTACAGAACCACCCAAAACAAAAATAATCTTAACTGTTGATTTGTATTACTTCTATCTGCCATATGAAGTGCTCCTCATAAAGACCAAAAACTAGCAAATAAGTCACATAATCCCTTCCATGTTTGTCAGTGTTCTATACACAACTCACACAAGACTGTTGTTAAACTTCTGTGAAAATGAGAGCATGGCACATAATAAATTCCCCATGTACATTGATGTACCAGTTAGAGTTGCTATCGCTGTGACAAAATCCCATGACCAAAAGCAACCTGGGAAGGAAACCATTTATTTAGCTTATGCTTTCACATAACTGTCCATCACCAAGAGAAGTGCGGACAGGAACTCAGACAGCGAAGGACCCTGGAGGCAGGAGCTGATGCAGAGGCCATGGAGGGGTGCTGCCTACTGGCTTGCTCCTCGTGGCTTGCTCAGCCTGCTTACTTATAGAACCCAGGACCACCAGCCCAGGGATGGCACCACCCACAATAGACTGGGCCCTTCTACCCCATAGTCACTATTTAAGAAAATGCCCTATAGCAGGATCTTACTGAAGCATTTTCTCAGTGAGGTGCCCCCCTCTTCAGATGACTTTAGATTGTGACAAGCTGACATAAAACTAGCCAGCACAGTTGACAACCATATATTAACATCACCATCACTATTACTGAAGACATTATTAAACATATCTCCTGGAATCATAAAGTGTCAGCTCAGTCAAGGATTGACTTGAAAGCCTGGTAGGATTCACTTAGAGCTTTGTCCTAATTCCCATAGCCATTCATGCTCATCCATGCATGTTTGTTTTCTGAGTGCCATCAGCAATGAGTCCAGAAATGGACTATTTGAGTATTTATCTTTATAGTCTTCAGGGAAATGAAATTAGTAGGAAAAATTATAATCAACATTATGAAATGTCCTGTCTCAGTGAGAGAACCCTGGTGGATGGGCAGTCTCTCCCCATGCTGGAAAGGGGATAGATCTGAAATAGGTACAGGAAGCATGAGGCACTGGAGGACTGGGCCCAGGTGCCTGGAGCAGAAGAAGAAAGAGGCTGCCTGTGTAGCCAGCCAGACTGTCTCATCAGCACTAGTAAGCAACAGTGTGATAGACGTCATGGCTAGCTGTCACATCTCAAGTGCTGGATTTGAGTTAATTCATTCATCCACTGTCTGCTCCCTGCTCACCCCATCCCCACCAAAACCCCAAATACACATACAAACTGCTCCTATTGCAGAAGCAATTTTCACTCTGCCTGTTGGCTAAAGTGATCAGGTCACAAGCAGGATGGCATGGGTGTCACAGCTCCAGAAACCCTAGGGTCACTTATGTACATATATATAATCAATATCTACCTATCATCAATATCTATCAATCATCAGTATCTATGTATTATTTGTATATCTATTTACTTTCTATCCAGCTACCTATCTCCTCTCATTCTCCACAAGTGTAGATCATATAATTCAAAGCACTATGTAATTGTTGAATGACTGTATTCAGTCACTCGACTAAACACTACTATTTTCCATGATTTCTCAAATAACTGCTTAAGAAAATTTGACTGGGGTTGGTGTTGCTTTTAAAGTTGTGTTGCAATCTACAAAGACCTGTTAAGCAATGATTTGGCCTCTTTATAGCTCTGCCCTCTTCCCATTCCAGGGTTGAAAGGAAAATCAAAACACTGTTGATGTATTGTGCAACATTCTCACTTATTCCCTGATGTCTGTGTAAAGATAAATGTGCTAAGAGTAAGGCAAATCTACCTTTTCAATGTTAGTATTCAGAAAATACTATGTTAGTAGTATTCTGACAAATACAATGTTAGCAGCTTTCAGAAAATACAAAATTTTTAAAAATAAATAACTAGCTCTGATTAAGCTATTTAAAAACTACATGGGAAACATTAATGAAATAATAAATGAGGAAAATGTCATTCCAGCTAGTCTAACAGGTGTGTTTCTTAAGTCACAACAGAAAGTGAAGTGAGAATATGCAGTAGCACCAAGGAGCACAACAGTTTCATTCTCCAAAGGCTGGAGCCAAAGTGCATGCCACACTGTAACTGCACTTTGTTCACAACCACACCTTTGCAATCACACATTTCGTTCATGCAGACACCTGTATGAGTACTCAGTTTATGTATGGTGTCATACTCCAAGCTCTGGAAACATAAAAATAAATTATATGATATAATGGTTCTCCTCTTATCTGTGATAAGACAGACACAAATAACCACAATACAAAGTCAAATATAATAACTATTGAAGAACACTGTGCCCACAGCACAGATCATAGTTTCCAGAAGAATCAGAAGGCCATGCAGGAAGAACCCACAGATTATATAGTTTCTAGAAGGATCAGAAAGGCCATGCAGGAAGAAGGGATTAGGCTGAATGAGGAAGAGCAGGGTTTTACTGGCAGACATGGGAACACTTTGTGCACAAAAGAGAAGAGGAAAGACTTTGAAGAATGGTGAATAACACATTCTGGCACAGAGATAACAGATAAGACTGTGATATAAAGCCTGGATCTGGTAAATCTCTCAGTGACCAATGAAAAGGGCAGAAGATGAACACTCTACAGGGGGGACAGGACTGGCGCTGCTCATAGCAGTGGAAATAAAAAAGCAAATGAGTCTTCTGGCCAAGGGGCACTGGGCCCTGGAGAAATCCCTATGAATGAGGACTGCCACCAGGCATTGTGCGCCATCTAACTACATGGCATCTGTAGAAGGCAGTAGAAATAGCCAGAAAAAAAAAGAAAAAGAAAAAAATCTTCTGAGGTAAATCATAATACATCCAGCTCAAGTGTTGGGCCAGCATCATTATTGGATATTTTTAAGGTTTGAATTGTTTTTTTACTGTGTCACATAGGTGAGGAATCAACAAAATATACATATGTATCCTTCCTTTTTGCTCAAGTTTTATCTGTTCTCTGTGTGTGTGTGTCTCTCTCTGTGTGTGAGTGTGTGTGTGTATGTGTGTGTACATGGGAGAGTGAGTAGGTACATGAATGCTGAAGCATGTGTGTAGAAGTCACAAGACAATTTGGGGAAGTGACTTCTCACCCTTGGACCTGTTGAGGCAGGGTCTGTCTTGTCCTGTAGGGGTGCTGGTGTTACAAATGAATACCATTGCAGCTGCTTTTCTTTTATTATTTTTTAATATGGGTCCTAGGAATGAATTCAGGTTGTCAGGGAAGTACTACCACAACACAAGCCTCTCACAGTGCTCACCCCACTCTGCCTCTGGCCCATATCCTTACTTCTACAGTTTAAAATCCATATTCCCCCAGGGAGTAATTTATTGAGGGTAATAAGCAAGGAGCATAGAAGTGCTCAACACAGCCTGAACAAAGCCCTTCTGTTTCCATACTGACAAGCAAGAGACATCTTGCAAAGCTTCCCTGACCATAATCAGAAAGCGTTTCGAATAACCCTGACCAGCTGATCCTCATGAGGTCCTTCTGAACTGTCCAGATAGAGTGGAGTATGATCACTCAATGGGGAGAGGAAGAGAACAGCTCAAGATATTTTGTACATAGAGATGCCATTCACAAAAGGGGTAACAAACATTAATGAAGAAATGTAACGTGAATTAGAGTTGAATGAAACCCGATCTTGAGATGAAGACTTAATAGTCATAACTACTCAGGAGACTAAGTTCAAGACCAGCCAGATCACACTACATATTAAAAAGTAAAGGAAATAAATTGGGGAAGGGAGGCATCAGTGAGAAAGAGAAAGAAAAATTAATCTTGAGTAAGCCCTAAATGCAAAGTAGTCATTAGATATGAAAAGTCAGGCACGGTGACACCAGTGATACCAGTAATACAGGTAACACAGGTGACATGGGTGACCCAGGCCTTTAATCCTCCGCATTCAGGGGGTTAAAGTATGAGTTCAAGATCAGCTGAGCTATCTGGGCCCCTACCACAGAAACAGAACAGGAGAGAGGGAGGGAAGGATGGAGGGAAAAAGCGGGAAAATGAAAAGAAAAGGGAGGGAAGGAAAGAAAAGAAGGTTGAAATGATCTAAGCCAACTATATGTGGTTATTAGAAAGCCAACTTTAGGGGCTGGAAAGATGACTGCTCTTGCAGAGGACCCAGGACCCAGAAACTGTATGAGTTCACTCACAACTCCTGGTGACTGCAATCAACAAAGGCAATGGTCTCTATTTGAAGTGCAGCGGATTGCTCGTGGGTGGCAACCAGACACACACACCTACCTTGAAGCTCTGAAACCCTACCACACTTACTCCCGTGTTCTTTTGAGAACAGTGATGAACTGGAAATGGGGCCAGTGGCCATGACTCAAGTGTTGGAGGGCCTTCAGCATGCTGCCCAGAGTACATCCATCATCCATTGCTTCAGAACAGAGACAAAATAAATAGACAAACCACCCTCCTGATAGTCACAATCTCTCACTGGCCACTCTTGGCTTCAATCTCTCCCACCCCATCTGCAGGATCGGATCCCTGTGGCCTTAGTCCCCGGTTTAGTTCACAAAGGTCCTTAAAGATAAATTGACTTGCACTCATCTTTCCTACCCTCGGGGCCTGGGTGCTTCCTAGGAAGTAGCTGGACTAGGAACTCAGTTGTTGAGTTTTTCTTGGGACTGTATTTATACACCCTTTCCTGTAACAAAATGTCCTAAAACAAGAACTTCAGAATATAATTATTCTTACTAAGAACAATCACACTTCAAAGGAACACTAACGGCTCTGTGTAGTCCTGGAAGAAAAACAAATGAGTCAGCACATTATAGAGTGTTTAACCAAAACACCTCTAATAAACTATGATGTAAACTATTCTGGGCTTAAAACACACCTCTCCCTTCCTTTACTAATAAAAAAAAATGAGTATTTTAAAAGTAACTCTTTTTCTCAAAGAAAATATCACTGAATTTGAAGTCTTCAAAAGACATATTCTTTCAAGTTACTTACTGTGACTTAATTATTGATGCTGGGATAAGTCAATTATTTATGTTCTTTGTCCTTCCATTTCTGTCAGTGTTCTACAGACTTTTTTTCACTATCTGTGTGTACAAAGGTGGAACACACAAATGAGCATTTCATATACTCAGTACCATGTTGAATGTCATACTGCTGTGGTGTAATTTCCAGTCCAAGAAGCTAGTGTAGCTGACCCACATTGTCAGACACTGAGCAAAGATGAGCTCATCTTGCCCCAAATTCAGCCAAGTTCCATGGCTGCTACAGAATCATACAGCGCTAAAACTCAGGATATGAAAGAAAAAAAAATACATAAACTACTTCAGGCCAGAACATAGGAAACCTCTGTTCTGGCATCACTACAGGGTAAAAAATCCAAAGTGTTCCTTCTTCAGAACTGACATAAGAAATTCACACACATAAATTCAAAGGGAGGGAGAGAGAGCAAGAGAAGAGAAGAGGAACAGGCAGGCAGACGCAGACACTCACAGAGACACAGACACATACATACATTGGTTCATTTATCTATGACACAAACTATGATTTATTGCATTGTCTTGGTGTCAGGCAAAAATTCACTCACTAGAAAAACAGGAAAATTAGACATTTTGAATCATAGAAAATTGGAAATCTATGTATTAGGGATTAAATGTGAGGTTTCCTGCATGTCAGGCAAATGCTGCCCTAAGCTACAGACCCAGTGTAGAAACCTAATTTCACTTTGAAGAATTTCTACTATAACAATTTTACTAGAAAAAAATGCTTTCAAAAATTTGGTACTTCACAATATAGAGTCATCTTTCATTAAACTGTTGTGCTTTTAACATGTTTGTTGAATTAACTCTTTAATCTGTGCTTTGAAGACTGGACAGCATCTATGCAGGGCATTTAAGCTAAGGCATCAGTAAAAGTTTAGTGGCATAACTGTGATCGGTGCCTCTTTTTCCTAGAACCCAAAATTGAGGCAAAAAAAAAGCAAAAACAGATTGATGAGATTACATGAAACTAAAACATTTTACACAACCAAAGGAGCAACCAACAGCCCTAAGGGACAAACCAGTGAAATGTCAAAGTGTATTTGTGAGCCACATATCAGATAAGATCCATACTGTTTGCAAGAAATAACTCACTGAAACACCCATGGGGCTCTTCCAAAATAAGAAAGGGCTGGAATAAACATTTCTCAAAACAGAGGAGCAAGTGGTTAACAGACTTTAAACTGTCCAACTGTAATTCACCAATTCTTCTAAGCTGCTTGACAAACAAGCCACAAGGCTCCATATTTATCTCTTTAGCACTAGGAATACAAGGACTTTCCACCATACCCAGGTTCTCATTCTATCTGTTGTCATTTGTAGCCATACCCATCTTTTTATGTAGGTCCTATGAGCCAACATAGAAAAGGAAATTAGAAGGACCATGAGAGGTGGCCTCAGGGTTGTCAAGACATTGGTCCCAGAAGGGTCACTGATAACCAATGTTGACAAGAACGTAAGAAAGGGAGGAAAATCACTTTTCATAATGCTGAAGGTACAAGCCAAGTTCCCTAATTCTAAAATGGTAACTGTGAAGTTACTAAGTGATTCCATAGAAAACTCAAGTTCAGTTGGTAAAGAGGAAGTTTGTTATTAGTGAAATAATTGGCTCTGTCAATGCTTATGGTTCAAGACATGTTACAGTTATTGTACTTAAATTGAATAATCTTGTTCACTTCACATTTAATGTATTTCCTGGCAACTGATATGATAACCTAAGAACTATTCCTTTCTACTTCACCAACTTACCTACAAATACCTACAGATGTCCTGGATCAAACTTGTATGGGTCAACTGTGTCGATAGCAAAAAGCTAAGGATATCAAAAACTAAACGAAATGGAAAGACATCCCCAGACCACAAATCTTCAAAGAAAAATAAATAAGTAGCTAGAGACAAGACACTTCCTTTTACAGACCTGTGCACATTAGCAATAACACTGAGACTGAACTTTCAGAGCAAGGGGTTAGGGTCATACCTCTGAAGCTCCATCTTGAAGCCAGGGGCTTCTGAACATAGACACCTTTGGCACTCCCCACTTCTCCTGAAAACACTCTCAAGGTCACCACATGTGTGACTCTCCACCTCAAGACATCAGCCCCCGGTAGGACTGGCTATCTCAACCTGCAGCACTTGCACTTACAATGTATTATTCATTGTTCAAGCAAACAGTCTTTAAAGTCTACTTTTCTGTCTTCTTGATCTGAATGGCTTTGTATTTGATATTACAAAAGGAAACTGCTCGCTTTTTCATTCATTTATTTTATGAAGTTTTCCTTGATTTCGGATGTCCTTGGGAACCGTTTCTTTTGCAGAAATAAAGGCTGAAATGTGGAAGAAACTGTTTAAAGAGTGGGAACCCTAGAAATAAAAGCAAGAGCAGGCACTTGTGTTCTCTCTGGGAACCAGAGCATGAGGTGAGATGATTGCAGCCCTTGGCAATGGGGCTCTTTGCTTTGCAATTGGTTGGGGAGGATGGGGGGGGGGTAGATGGGTGTGGAGGTCAGGGGAACAATCAAACTTCTCAGACTCCACAGTATAGACACTTTGACTCATGAGGCTGAATGAAACACCTGTTTGTGCGCAGTTCTCCGTTTGTCTCATGTGAGTTGTCAAATGAGGCTATTTAAGGAAAACAAATTGAAGGCTTTCCTGGGAACCGCTCATGTTTTAATATACCCTCCCAATGTGTTTCTTATTTTGCCTTTACTTTAAAAAAAAAAAGTACATACAGAAATACAGAGTAAGAATGGAAGGCCGGCTTGCTGTTTGGTGCTATGAATCTTCACTAGCATTTGCTAGGAATACATATCTGGATTTAGTCTAAAATACTTCCTTTAGTGAATGAGTGAATATTCCTGGGGTACATCATGCTAGGTATGTGTAAAGCCAGGAAACAGGACACAAGAGAAATTAAACTATAATAGAGAAATGAGAAACAACTTTCTTCCAAATGGATATTGGCAGCCCAGTTCTCTATATTAGCTCATCTTGTTCGTTTTTTTAAATAGACTCATTCTTTACTTGAGGCGATACTGCAAAAGCTTTTGCCTTCTTGGTCAGAGGCTTGCCCCAAACACAGCGCAAAGATATACAGGAGACCATGAGGTCCTTGTCACACATTTCTTGTATTCCATATCCCCACCCATCATAGCCTTGAGGTTCAGTCTTCATGTAATGATGACACCACGGAGCTTCCTGCCTAATGAACCCATAAACCTTATGGGCTGGAGAGATGGCTCAGTAGGTAAAGCGCTTGCCTCACAAACACGATGGTATAAGTTTGATCCCCAGAACAGACATTTTTAAAAGCTGCTGTGATAGTGTGCTCTTATATTCTCAGCACTCATGAGCCAGAGACACAGGGATCCCTGGGCCTTGATGGCCACCTAGCCTTGCCTATTTGAAAAGTTCCAGGCAGTGAGAGGCCAAAATATAAGATGGACAGCCCCTGAGGAATGGCAACTGAGGCTGTTCTCTGGCCTCCACATGCATACACAGGAATATTTGCACACATATGAACATCTGCACACATGCACACAAAGAAGGTTAGCCATGCAAACTGCCACTGCTAAACTGGACCTCGCAACCAGATTGTCACCAGGCACTTACAGTTATCTAAGTATTTTGAACAAGGTAAAATATTAAAATTGCTGGCATATCCTAAGGGAAAGCATTTAGCCACTGAAAATGATGACCTGAAAAAAATTAACAAACAAAATAAGAAGCTAACAAACTCCTTCTTTAAAAAAAGAAAAATAGCCGAGGACTGGGGAGATGGCTCATTGGATAAGAGCACTTGATGCTCTAGGGTGAGAACTTGAGTTCCAATCCCCAGAGTTCACATAAAAGCTGGTTGGGTCTACCCTGTACTGCTGAGCTATTTGCTGCTGATAGATTTGGGGAGACCTGCAATGATTGCCTTCAGTGAGGAACTATTAGTGAACTCACCAGAAGCCAGTGGCTAGCTCCAATCCAGCTCTCACAGATGGCCCTGGTTTATCTAAACAGGTCACGAAATGGAAAGAGACTGGTGGGAAGAATCGAGGTGTGGCTGATACAGGATGGAAGGAAGATTACGGAGGGTGGAGGGAAAGAGGAGCCAGGATGCATTATATTCATATACAAGGTTGTCAGAGAATAAACATAATTTTAAAAAATAATAAATAAATATCATTATAAATGTATTTTAATTAAAAATATGTATGAAGATGCCATAATGAAACCCATTACTTTGAGTGCTAATTTTAAAAATCTAATAAAAGATAAGTTTATATACATTAACTCAAAGGTCAGGCATGGTTAAATGATGCCAGTAGCCCCAGAGTTTGGGGACAGGGCACAAGAGGACTGCTAAAGTCAGCTCGTTGGCTATCAGCCTCACTTCATGTTCAATGAAAGATCCTGTCCTAAGGAGAGTAAGACATAGAGCATAGAGCAGGGCACCCACCATCCTTCTCTGTCCTCTCTATGTGCTTGTATCCATGCACTCACACACAACTGCACACATATCACTCACAGATACACCACACTCTCAAATACATACCACGTACATACAAAAAAAATATTGAACTGATTAAGGGAATTACTAGGAAAAACAAGTCAATTTTCCTTAAAGGAATCAGTATATAAATGAACTGGTGGTCCAAGGCAAGGGTTCTAGGGCAGCTCTTCTCAGTAGGAAAAAGGCAGCCATAATGCCAATGGGCAGATTCAGATGCCAAACTGAACCTTCAATCATGTTCTCCCAGCCTCTGCTTTAGTTAGGTCAGGAGCTTAGAAAGACAGAATGGGGACACACTACCCATCAGAAGAACACATTTTCCTGAAAACCCCACTAGAAGACTAGTGAACCCACCAACTCTGCCTTCTGAAACCGCAGTGTAAAAATGGTGACAGCACCCTGTGAAGATAAACCAGGTTGACCAATGCTTATGGTGTTGGCACCTCACGGAAATGCTTTTCCACTCTGTCCTTCTATGACATCACTGTAGAGGGAACATGGCTTACAGCAACAAAGATCAGAACTGTATCCTGGCTCTAGTACAGTAAAGGTGGGGTGTGGTCTTCAGCATGATGCTTACCTATTGATTCTCACATATATAGAATTGGATCAAGACGCCTGCCCTGACAACTTAGCAAACTGCTATAATGGTCACATGGCATGAAGTGCTTTCCAAACCCAATCCAAAAGTACCAACCGCTACTTTGACTCTCTTCTCTCAATTAGAAATGACACAGTCTGACAAATAGAAGTATACCAATTTTAACAAAGACGGGGTAAATGCAAAATTGTTATCCTACACCCATCCATCAAGAAAACCACAGCAAAAGTAAAGCAGAACCAAGAGAATCTGGGATACCAGATTAGGGGATCAAGTGTGATGATGAAAAATCACAATAAATGTTTGCCATCATTAATAATTCAAATGTGTGACATGAATATACTTAACAATTTCCCCTCTCAGGTAACAAAACAAGGACATGAATTAGGTCATAAAAGTCTTATACTACCATACACATAAGTCAGGTTGAAAATGAGCAGACTCGTGATGGCAAAACAAACCTTCATTCTATCATTGATGAATTCATATTTTCTAATCGCAAAATGCCCACCTCTGTGGGTTGCTAATACACTGGACGTCCTATTATGGAAAAGAACTTCAAGAGTATGTTTACAAAACAGTGATTCTGGATGACCCAAAGCTTCATGGAGCTTCTGATCTCTGAGCACAACATCAAGGCTTCAATGCTGGAAGAACATGGTGTTCTCCACCTGCAAATTAATATCTCTGTTGGGTAAGAATGTCTCAACGTTTTCCTACCAAAAGAAAAGCTGTGAAAATTGCCACTGTTGAGCAAGACTCATGCACACTGTTTAATCAAACAAAACAGATAGCATTTCAATGATGCCATTTTTTTAATTTGTGCAGAATCAGTGCTTTTTGAAGGTGAGGTAAGGATGGAGAAGAAAGACAAAACATGTAGAAGAACATTAGGAGGAATTAATAAGAAAAAACTATGAAAAAGTTGATAAAAACAAAATGTTCATGGCGACTCCTCTCAGAAAACACTTATGACACTGAAATATGGAGAGAAATTTAAAACAAACATGCAAAAACCCTCAAAAGTACCAGAGCATAGAGGATTCCTGCAGGACTTGAATAAACAGATCTCTAGATGAATTTCACAAACTACCCGATAATGAATCCCCAAAACAGCCACCTGGAAGAGGGAAACTTTAATGCCCCCATGAAAGCAAGATTAGAGAAAGTGCTTCACCCTAATCTTCCCAACAAGGAGGGTTTAAGAGGACAGTTATCCACTGGGAAAATGAACGTGAAGACAAGAGGAAGGAAGGAAGGAAGGAAGGAAGGAAGGAAGGAAGGAAGGAAGGAAGTTAGGAAGGAAGGAAGGAAGTTAGGAAGGAAGGAAGGAAGGAAGGAAGGAAGGAAGGAAGGAAGGAAAGGAAGGAAGGAAGGAAGTTAGGAAGGAAGGAAGGAAGGAAGTTAGGAAGGAAGGAAGAAGGAAAGGAAGTCTTGGCATGCTTGTCAGTTGCATCCCCATAATTTCACTGTGTCACCAGCTGTGTGTCCTCAGAGGCTCATTCTGTAATGGGAAATTAATGATTTCAGTCTGTAAGTGAAAGTGACAATTAAAGATGTTCTCCACATGAAACAAACATAGACCTCTAGAGGTTGACAAGCCGCTGCTCTGAAAAAAAAAAAGAAAAGAAAAAGAAAAAGATAAAGATAAAAAGCTGTTGCTCCATTTCTTTGAAAAATTAAATGAAAGACTTCTTTCTGAATTCTAAACTAAATGGGCCATTTAAAGAGTCCATGCCACTCCTTGACTCCTTTCCAAACAGACACTCCAAATGATCTCTTCTTTCTTGATGTCCCTTCTTCTCAAACATGACCTTCTCCCCCAACATGACTGGTGTTTAGAGGGCAGAATGGGAAGCTGGAAGAACAGGGAAGGGGCACTGCTGGGTTTCTCCTGTGTCTTTGCTTTCCACTAGCTTAGTGCTCCAGGCTCATCGAGGGACAGATGGGAAAGTCGGCGCTCACCAAATGTTTATTATATGTGCAGATGGCTGTTTCTGTTTGAATCCTCCACTCTTCTTCCTGGTTCCTTTGTATAGGTATGGACAGTTGCTCCCTTAGGCTTTTTCGTATGCAATTAGGCGCCCTCACTGTCTCCCTGTCTGCCAGCCCCTTCCACCAAATAAGGTGAAACCTATTCCCAGTGCACCTGTTTATGCTCTCAGCTCCCCAGACTGCTCCACCCAGAACTGACAATACACTTGCTGATTCCCCAAGAGGAGGGGAATCATGCAGCTTAAAATGAGCTGGACTCAAACTCAGCTCCTGGGAGAGTCCCAGCAAGTGGACCGCATGGCAAGCTTAAGTGAGGCTATTTCTGGAGGTGCCTCACAGACAACAAAAGGGATGCCAGACTTCCAAGTGAGCTTTGTGACAACTTTACTGGAGTCCCTCTTAAAGAATCAGGTGGAGAGAGTCCCTAAAAATGGGAGCTGGCACAATCTGCTCATTGGCCTGCAGTAACTGGTATGAGCAATATGACTTCTGGTTCTTTCCGACTCTGGGACTTTTCATCTTTGAGAATTTTGAGAAAATGCACACCATAAATTTTTCAAAGATAGGGTTGGTAGAACTATGAGAATCCTTGTACAAGTTTCTTTCCTGGTCTATAGTCTCTAAACAATGTGAATTTAAAGATTAGAGTTGGACAAGAATGTAATGACAAGAGTGAAAATTCCTGGAACCATTGGTATGTGTGAACTATTGCTTTATCATTCCTGTATATTAAGCAACCACTACCTATAATGCACCTGATCTGTGCTGACACTAAGAAGTTATACAATTTATAGTCAAGAAACTGCATATGGTGAAAGACACAGGGTTACACAAAAATCTTAAAATTATCAGTATGTTACAGATTAAAATGAAGTATTGAGTGACAGAGAGACTTCAGTCTGGTTTAAGGTACAAGAATAGACTTTTGCTGAAACTGAGCCTAGAGGAATGGGCTAAAATGGAAAAGATGAAGAAAATTCCTGACCAAGTCCATATGTGAGAAATAACAGACACCCGATCTGAACTAGAGTAAAGAAACAAAGTATTCATCTTCCTTGTAATTAAAAAGAACCAGTGTAGAGCTGGCTCTACAGACACCTAGAACCAGCACCCCTCTGCCTCTGCAATCAGAGGGTGGGTCCTCCTTGTCTACTAGCTTCTCGGCAGTGTGGATTGCAAGTTGGTAATCCTTTACTCTGTGTCTAAAATCCACATATGAGTGAATAAATATCATGTTTGTCTTTTTGTGACTGGGTTACCTTGCTCAGAATGGTTTCTTCTAGTTCCATCCATTTGCCTGTGAATTTCAAGATTCCATTGTTGTTTTCTGCTGAGTAGTACTCCATTGTGTAAATGTACCACATTTTCTCTATCCATTCTTCAGTTGAGGGGCATCTAGGTTGATTCCAGGTTCTGGCTATTACAAATAGTGTTGCCATGAACATCATTGAACAAAGGTCCTTGTTGTATGAATGTGCTTCTTTTGGGTATATTAGTTGATGTCATCTTTGTAAATCTCCAGCCCTTTCCCTAGTGCCTGATTTCTCTTTAAACCTAAAATGCCTCCCTCTATTATGGTATCTCCTTTCTTGTTTTCTTCTATTCTTCCCCCAACTCAACATTTCTGCTCCCTCATGTCCTCCTCACCCCTCCTCTTCTCCCCTTCTCATTCTCCTAGGCCGCCTCCTCCCATGCTCCCAATTTACACTGGAGATCTTGTCCCTTTCCCCTTCTCCTAGGGAAATGTCTGAGATCTACAAAGATGACACCAACTAACAATCTAAGCAACAGAGGAGAGGCTACCTTAAATGCCCTCCCCTGATAATGAGATTGATGACTGACTTATATGCCATCCTAGAGCCTTCATCCAGCAGCTGGTGGAAGTAGAAGCAGACACCCACAGCTAAGCACTGAACTGAACTGGAATCCAGTTGCAGAGAAGGACGAGTGAGGAGCAAACGGGTCCAGACCAGCTGGTGAAACCCACAGAAACAGCTGACCTGAACATTGGGGAGCTTCTGGTCTCCACACTGATAGCTGGGATACCAGCATGGGACTGATCCATATCCCAGGAATATGGGTGTCAGGGAGGAGACCTCTGAAATCTACAGGACCTCCTGTAGTAGATCAGTACTTATCCCTAGCAGAGGTGTGGACTTTGGGAGCACATTCCACATAGAGGAATACTCCCTGAGCCAAGACACACGGGGGTGGGCCTAGCCCCTATCCCACAGGATACGATAGACTCTGATGACACCCTATGGAAGGCCTCACCATCCAGGGGGAGCAGAAAGGGTATGTGATAGGTAGGGTTTTAGTTGGGGGCGGGGTAGTAGGGGAGGAGGGGAGGGAGAGGGAACTGGGGTTGACAAGTAAAATAATCTTGTTTCTAATTCTAATTTTAAAAAATCTGCAAAAAAAAAAATCAGAGCGTGGGAATATGTTTATCAGGTCTGCCCTATCCCCAAGGCAAACAATGAGGCTAAGCAGGAAAGACCAAGTGTCTGCGCGAATGTCTGCATCCCCAGAGACCTGGTGGGACATGGCAGACATTATACAGAGCTACATGTTCTGAGGCAGTAGTTGGACCTCCACAGCTAAAACAATAAGGTCAGCAGCACAGCAACAATGTCAACAGCCACTCAGGGGAAGCAACGCCATGAATGGATGGAAGGAGGGTGAAGCTTCCCGAGGACTGAGTAGGAAGCACCAACAGGAAGGTGCCATTAAACTAGAGAGACTTGGCCATACCTAGAGTGTAGGCCATATTATCTACAAATAAAGAAGCAGAAAATAAGAGCTGATGCTTCTGAGAGTCTAGGCTTCCTGTAACCTCAGGCACATTCCTAGACAAATACCACATCTTCATTTAGATAAGTAAACAGGGAGTCACTCAAACAGCCATGGCACTGACATCTCACCCATCTTAGGACCATGCCTGTCTCTCAGAAGGAGCAAAATGGAGAACTGGGAAACACAACGCAGAAGAGCTTCCTTCCCTTGCAGCCTTGCCTCAACTCACACTCACCATCCCATGATATTCAACACCAAGTGTCTGCAACGAATATGCCATGTGACCCCCCCATCATTGCGCCACCTACTGGTCGATGCAGCTCCAGGATCAGAGCACAGCCCAGTCTTACTGCACACTGGAGAACACAGGAACCTATTCCTGTCCACTCATCCCAACAGCTCTCTGAACCAGACTGCCTTTCCACACAGCATCCTCTGAGTACATGTGGTGGGAGGACTTTTGAAGGGGCTGTCATGGTTTGACTATGAAATGGCCCCACAAGGTGTATGTTTCAAGCACTCGGTCCTTACCTTATGGTACTATCTTGAAGGCTGTGGGGCCTTGATGAAGTTGGGAAGAAGTAAGCCATTAGGATCCAGCTTTTGAAGATTGTACATACCCCAGGTTCCAATCTATGACCTCTGATTCCTGCCTGCTGTCATGTGACAAAAGCACATACACACACACACACACACACACACACACACACACACACACACAGCCATAGACACAGACACTCTACTTTGCCTTCTCCACTGTGAGTGACTGTGACCCAGTGGAAACCATGCACTAAAATCAACCTTTCCTCCCTTAATGGGTTCTTCACTCAATCAGCTCCTGCTCCGTTATTCTCAAAGCATCAAGGCACAGAGAACATAACCATCATAAAATGAAAACAATGTGCTCGCCCTGCTAAGGAATAAAAATGCAAGCCCCCTTTTTCTATTGCAGATCCTGAGGCAAATGTAAGTAATGCAGATTGGTGAGCAAAGTCCTTCTGAACAAAACTGATCCCTCTACTACACTACACATAAAATTCACACCAAACTTTAACTCATATGAAAAGTAAAAGACACTCAATAGCAAATTAATAAACTTCAGGTAGCTAAAAGTGTTTCATAAGCAGGGTGCTTTTAATTTTTATTTTAGTTATTACTACCGGGTATGTGTACATGTGTAAATGCAAGTGTGCACACACGATACCACGCATGTGCATGCCAGAGGACAACTTTCAGAGGTTATTTCTCCCCCTCCAAAATGGGTTCTACATATCAAACTCAAGTCAGCAGGCCTGTGGAGCAAGAACTGTCACCCACTGAGCCATCTCACTGGCCAACATGCATGATTTTTACATGTTTTAATAATCTGGACTTAAGCAAGCAAGGAATATAATTTGCATATCTTCAAATATGCAGTGCAAAAACAGTTGTAAGAATTTCACAGACCTAGAAACAGTTGTTTTCATTGCTTCTGATTATACTCCCTATATTAAGGGAAGGCGGAGAAGGAAAAGGTCAACCAAGTCATACACAATAAACAACAGAAGAAAGCACTTGCATAGCTGAGATGGAATTAAAGTGCTTTTGGACAGAGAGACTGTGATTCACTCAGCATCACTTCAAAAGAAGAAAGACATCAGCAATAATAAATAGCCGAGTTCTGTAATTTTGTCTATACAAACTTGAATACTAGATACTAAAGAACTAAGGCAAGTAATAATCTTTTTTTACATCATATTGTTTCTGTTAATAACTTGAAACACATGGGGAGTTGTAATTTATAAAATGCTGCAAAGGGAAGTCATGCCATACAACAGAATTCAGAGAGGATATTTATTGGAAGAGGAGAGAGATAGGGCAGAAAAGGGGGCAGAGACCAGTCCCCGGGGACAGGAGCAGTAAAAAAAGAAAAAGAGAGAGGGAGAGGAGAGGAGAGAGAGGGAGAGACAGGAAAACAAAGAGTTGGGCAGGACCCTTTCAAAAGGGAACATAGTGAATGTGCACAGGTGGTGCTCTTAGTGGCTGCAGCTGAGGGCGTATCCTGTCAGAACCCCAAGGACAGGCCACTACAGACACCTGAATACTAACGTGGGGACTGGGAATGCAGCATGGTGGCAGAATACTTGCTTAGTACTGAAGCCCTGGGTTCCATCTGAAGGGGGGAGGAGAGGAAATGAAGAAGGGGAAAAGAGGGAACAGCAAAGAAGAAAAAGATTCTGGAAGTTAGAGTTTAGTGGTAAAGTGTGAAGTAGGAATGTGTAAGACCTTGGGATCTATTTCCAGCGACATGAAAAAAAAGTGGGGTATTAAGGTATCCTGATGTAACTAGTTTGAGCCACAAGAAAATGTTCTATGATATTCTTTTTTAAATTTTATTTAAAATGGGGCAGACACATGTGTGAAGAATAGAGGACAACATTTACGGAACAGGCTCTCTCTCTCTCTTTATACCCTTATGTGGGTTCCAAGAATGGAACTTGGGTCATCAGGCTTGTATCACTGAGCAGGAAGCACCTTGGCCCACTGAGCCACCTTGAGGGCCCTTAATGACTTACCCACTATGTATTTGCACTCCCATGTGACACTGTCAGGCTAGCTCTGTACTCGGCTGGCATTACTGGCATGTCCAACTGAGCCTTAAACCTTGACCAATTTGGCTGAGGTCACTGGGCATCAGAAGGATGAGGAAACTACAAAGATTCAGCAAGGCCAGCAGCTGACCTGATCAGAAGGCCCACCACATCCAGGAAAGCAAGCACACATACACAGAGTGGCAAAGACAGCAGGCAGCATCTTCAGGGTTTTCACTCATGAAGCAGGAAGGACCAAATCAAGACCCTAATGTAGGGGTGCCTTAAAATGCTCATTCAAAAACAATTTGTACTCTTCAAGAGTAAAAGAGAAAACCAAAAGTTTATAAGGTAAATTTGGTGAAAATGTTAACAAACATGAAACTTGATCCGTTAGTAAAAATAAGTAAATAAATGAATGAATAAATAAATAAATAAGTGTGTTGTAGTGTTCTTTCAATGTTCCTATAAGTCTTAACTTACTTTAAAACAAAGCAAATCTGTGCATAACATGCATATGGCCTGATCTAAAGGAAACTTATTTTCATGGAGTACATTCCTTGACAGCCACAGTCTCATAAAAGTTTTTAAGGTGAGGTTATTCCTAGCATTTCCAGAGATCACTAGCCCACATCGTTTTAAATTTGATCCCCTAAAAAGTAGTTGATGTCAAAACTCTGGCTGTTCTCCAGTGGATAAGTGACTGTTACACAGCAGCTAACTCCCTGGGACAGCTAATTCCTCCATAGGGAACAGCTAATAACTCTATAAAACTGAGCAAGCCGCTAAGTAGCCCAACTTCCCAGAGAGAGGCCATCACTGTCAACTACTGGAAGGTACCCCATCTTTGGCTGCTCGGAGAGTATATGCACAGCAGAGTTGTGCTCAGTGTGATTAATAAACCCAGGCTTTTAAAATCCATTGAAACAACTTTTAGAGAAAGTATATCCAAAGATACCACAGTGTAGAGAAATCTTAGCTTCAGAGACTAATAAACATGTCCAGCCCAAGACATAGATTTCTCCATCATACTCCCATTTCCAACATGGCACAAGCCTTTTCTCACTCGCTAGATGTAATAATTACATGATGGTGAATCAGTCTTTCTACAAACAACTGTTACCTTCTGTATCTTCATTCGCTTCCTTCTTGAGGCACAACCCTCTTCTTGTGAACATTCCACTAACTAGGTTTTCCTGGAAAATCTAGGAACTTGTAACTGATGAAGAACACAGGAGATAAGTGTCACTATAACTTAACCATGCCACTTGAACAATTCCAAATGAGTGTTTTGAGCAAATGTGCAAGCTGTACTAGAACATTCTGTTTCTATGCTCTGGAAACCCCCGCCCCTCCTGAGATACCATCCTTGACAAAGTTACTGTAAATACCTAAGGACGGAGAACCAAAAAGAGCTCCATCAGAGGTGCTCAAAGGGGAGCAAACACCATCCGTGTCCCCCAGAGCAGTTATCCTCCGAGGAAGCACAGCTGCCAGCACTGTGTCAGGCTCCTGTGATAGTGCAAAGCACTAAAGGAAAGAGCTGGCATGAGAATCCAGGCTACAGACATTACCCAGTGGAAAACTTTTGCAACATTAAGGCTTCTCATCCAGAACAGTAGGGTGTCTCTTCACTTATCCCGTCTTGCAATTCAAAGTCAACATCATCCACTCCAGACCAAAGGTGACTAATCCATGTCCCAGAGACTCCCTTTTTAGAAAACCTACTTTCCCACAGTTTTGTGCCTATGCAATAAAGAGACACATGACACAAGACAAAGGCACTCACAGTTTAAGAGCAACTAAGTGCAAAGCTACATATTTTGAGTATCAAATATTTTCTATGGGATTCTGTTGACCATATAGACCTACTTGTCACCTACTTGAATATGTAACTTGTAATGCGGTAAATGGCATTTTTAATCATTTTTATTGGGTATGTGTGGTGTATGCCAGACGTTGACATTGGTATCTTCCACTATCACACTCTGCTTTATCTTTTGAGATGATCGGTTTCTTCCTGAATCCAGAGTTCACTGATTGGCTGGTTTGATGGACCAGTAAGCTCCAGGGATCCATTTGTCTCCACCTTCCCCCCAACACTGGGATTACAGGCATGTGCAACCATGTCCAGTGGTCACATGGGTCCCCACGCTTTTGTAGCAGGCACTTCACAGGCTGAACAAACTGCCCAACCCCATCACACTTCATCTTTTAAACTCGCACTCTTCCTCCTCTGCAAAGCATACTTCCTGATTGTACAAATTGTGAATGAGATTTCTCCACATGGGGCGTATTCTATCACTGGCCATGTCCAAATGTCTGTGTAAATAGATGAACAATTCACTCAGGCTCACCTACAGCACATCCGGCAATCTGTGCTGTGAAGTTTGGAAGCTTTTGTTTTCTTTTTTTGTCTCTTTGCTTGTTTTGTTGTTTTGTTTTTCGTTCCAATTACTAACTTGGTTTTACAAAACAAGTTAAGTTTCAATTTAATCTGCTTAGTGGATGAATTAATGTCCCTGAAAATATGTCTAATGTCCTCCTTAATTCGGTTTTGGTTTCTTTCGGCTTGCTTTTGGTTTTTGAGACAGGATCCCATGTAGCCCAGGTAGACATTAAATTGGCCGTGCAGCCAAAGATGACCCTGAACGCCCCATCTCCTGCTTCACCTCAAAGTGAGGGGATACAGTAGTGAGAAACTGCACTCAGCTTCATGTCCTAATTACTAATGAATCACACGGCAAAAGAGCGTTGAGGTGTTAAACAAAGGGTTATGAAGTGGGTGAGGGGCTAACCTAGGAACTCTCAGCAGGTCATGAAGTGGGGGCTACCCTGGGAACTCTTAGCAAGCCCAGTGTAATCACAGAATCCTTTCTTAGGAAGGCAAGGGAATCAGGGAAGGAGCTATGACCCCTGAAACAGATATCAAAGTGATGCAATTTCTGGAAGTGGCCACAAGCCAAGAAGTGCATGAAACCTCCAGAAGCCATGAAAAGCAAGAACAGATTCTCCCTGGAGCATCCAGAAGGAAGACAGTCCTGCCAAGTCACTGCCTTTAGCACCGGCAGACCTATTTCAGGTGTCTGACCTCCAACACTGTAAACTAATAGGCTTCTATTGCTCTAAGTTTATAGTAATTTGCTACAGCAGTAATGCCCATTTTATTAGTTGCTAGCATAAAGAGGGCTAGTATTAAGGCTAACTAATATATGCATAAAATATCCAGAACAACTTAGAAAATAGTATGCTGAAAATTACAATTAAAATCTGATTTTAAATGTATCATTTATTAAAGGACTCTTGATATGCATCATAATTATGTAGGGCCCTGGGGAAGAGTACATAATCATTAGATGGACAATTTTTAATCTGCAATGTATGAAACATTGATTATCAAAATGAATAATAAAATATATCAAGGTGATAATCTACCTTTGGATCCAGGTTGATTATCCAAATGAATGAGCATTTTACAATAATGTATATCCTACAGTCAACGAAAAATAAAAGGCAGGTGTGGTAAACACAGAAAAAGAATAGCTAATTCCTCCAGTGGGAGAGTCATTGCATGGGGAAGTCCAAGGCTAAACTGAGCCCGCTACAGCAGAAAGTAAACAGCAATTCTGAAGGAAAGTAGACTTCACCCTCAAACAATGAGAAACTGGAAGAGGCTGCTAAGCAGCTGTGTGATTGCCACAAGCTTAGAAGGACAGGGGGCTGGAGAGCAGGCTCTGCTCTGGCTGCTCTTCCAGAAGACCTGGGTTTGACTCCCAGCATGCACATGGCAGCTCTAATGCCCTCTTCTGGTCTATGAGAGTACTAGGCAGGCACACATGTGATGCACAGACAAACATGTAGGCAAAAACTTTAAATAAGTAAGTAAGAAAATATTATATTTCATGAAGTCCAAACACCATCTACGATGTGAAGTATATGAAGACCATGCAGAAGCTGAAGGAAGCTATTTATTCCAGAACAGCACAATTTTGCCCCATCCTTTTTAACCTGTAGAGATGCAATCTGACCTTACTGCTGCCATCATGAGTCACAGCCATCATGACTGCCCCTGGTCACTTTGCTCCACACAGGTTCCCACCATACTATAAATGATAAAGTCGTTAAAGTGGGCAGAGCTTTATGACGGGACCCTGACAAGGAATGTACCTACCCCCCTTGGATGTTACTTAGAGATAAGCTGGGCGCATTCCAGCTAGGATGAAGTCATTTTGTCACCTCCCTTCTTTTTGACTAAAACCCTATGGATCCATTTGATCTTGATGCTACCTAAGACATGCTTCTGTGCCAAACAAAGTTCCCCCAAGAAATTATACTCTATGTAGTCTCGATTCTGTCTGCCTCTCCGTTTGTACTCAGGGCACCTTCAAGCGAATAGTAAGATTTGGTGATGTTCTCATACACCGGACCCAGGTTTTTCTAGAACATCACCAAATCTTAATATTTGACCACAAGCACTCAGAGATGATTATCTTTTACCAGGCGAGTGCTTTGTAAAATACTAGCTCATTTAAAAAAAAATAAGATATGATTTGTGCCTATGGGCTTTATAAAACTATACAACTGGGGCTGGAGAGATGGCTCAGCCGTTAAAGGCTAGGCTCACAGCCAAAAACTATACAACTGTATATACAGTATGCAAAAGGAATAGGACTAAAGCAACCATTTTGTAAAACTCATCTAGAAATTTTGTTTTTAAAAAGTGGTGCTAAATTCATATCATAAAAAACAAAACTTAATATAAAGAAACAGTGACATGTATACTTTTTCAAAATGTGATCTACTCTCAAAAAAAATGTAAACCTATTCTTCAAAAGAAATATCCAACGTGCTTTTCCACATAGGTATTTTCAAAACATCTGTATGGCTAGTATGTATAAGAAAATTTAAAATAACTTTATACAGCCCAAGAATGTCTATAATATCAATTTTGCTGGAAAATTAAGTTGTAGTAGAACGTTGTATCAATCTGAAGTTGCAAGCTCTAACACTGCTCAACTCGGACACAAAATGGCAATTTGATAGCTTTCCCAACTCCTGCCAGTAAAAATCAATCATTTCTCGCTTCCATTGAAGCTCCTCCCTGAATTATGGCAGCCAGGACAAGCTGCTTGGCATTGTGGCCTCATTGCATGTGTTTCTGTTTCTTCGGGAGAACCTCAAGTCAGACACACACTTCTTTGTGTCTGGAGGAATGGCATGAGTCTGTGCACATTTTATGTTTAGCCAATGTGCTCAGAAGTGAGCATCATCCACTTGATTAGCATTGTTTATTCATAATTCCCTTTTCAAGGCTGTTCAAGTCATGGTTTCAGAAAGGATTTGGACAAAGTGCAAGCATCAGAAAAAATACTAGGTTTGTGCATATCTTTTACTTCCTCAGTCTTATGTAGCACAAGCTCAAATAAAACCGATAGCTGCCAAAGAAGAATAAGTGGCATTTAGTTTTTAACAAATGCATTTACATTTAGCCTCTGAAAATCTCCAGTGTTCCTATACATGAAATAGTATTAACAGAAAAATTGACTCACAGAATCATGGTGAACTAGTATTTATTTTTATTTATTTATTTTTAGTAGTGGGTGGGTGGGTGTGTGCATGTGTGTGTTCATGTGTGTGTGCCTGCATGCGTGCCTGCAAGTCTTCATGTGCACCACATGTCTGCAGGTGCCTGAGAAGGATAGATGATGCCAGATCCCCTGGAACTGGAGTTACAGATTGCTGTGAACCACCTGGTGTAGGTGCTGGAAACTGAACCTTGGTCCTCTGGAAGAATAGTAAACCCTCTTAAGAGCTAAGAGGGTTAGCTCTCCGGTACCAGAATTAAAAAAGGATAATCATCAATGCACAAGAACATCACTCATAGGTAAGATTAAAATTATTGTATGGGCCGGGCGTTGGTGGCGCACACCTTTAATCCCAGCACTCGGGAGGCAGAGACAGAGTTCGAGGCCAGCCTGGTCTCCAGAGCGAGTGCCAGGATAGGCTCCAAAGCTACACAGAGAAACCCTGTCTCAAAAAACAAACAAAAAAAATTATTGTATGGATCCTAGTGCTTTATCATTTTATTGTACACATGTACAAAATACCACACTGCATTCCACAAATATATATAGCATGTACAATTATTATGTGTTGATGAAAAAGGAAAATGAATTATGAAATGTAATTATGAGCAGCCATATAATCGACCTATGCTTTGGGTATCCCAAAACAGAAAGGAATCCTAAAATCGCTTTCATTTGGCTCTGGAACAATAAAATATTAAACTAGTATTTAAATTTGACTGTGGCTGATTAAGAAGTTAAAACTGAACAACCAAACCAAGGGTGAACAGGAGAAACAAGAAATGTTCAGGCTGCCTATCCTGCCCCAACTGAGAAGTTTCCTTTGGGCCTAATTTCAGCTAAAAATAGTTTCCCCACTTAGGTTATGAAAAACACCAATGGTGATAACTGTCACGTGCTTTGTTTATTTTGTGGTTTGTTATCACTCCTCTGGGCTTAGGTAGGTCATTAGTTACTTCAGTGTGGAGTCACCACTGCCCCCCCACATACACACACACATCAGATGCAGACAGAGAGAAAAGAGAATGCAAATGTTAGCTGGGGTACGTCTAACTGCACTGTGGTTTGAACACGACATGCACACAACAGGCTCATGCGTTGAAGGCTTAGTCCTCAGATGGTGGCGCTGTTTGGGGAGAGCTAGGAACTTTATTTGGTGAGACGAGAGTGGGACGAATAGGTCACTGGGGGGCATGTCTTTGAGGGCTGTATTTTGCCATGGCTCCTTCTTATCTGTCTTTCTCTACTTCCTGGCCACCATGAGGTGGGCAGTGAATACCCTGTAGCTTTAATGATCTGCCTCAGGAAGGCCCAAAATCAAGAGAGCCAGCTGACCATAAACGGAACCCTCAGAAATCGTAAACCAAAATGAATCGTTCCTCCTTAAATTATTATTTCTCAGGATATTTGGGGTGTTCTAAAGGCAAGATTATACACGAAGTATGGCACTCTCAGATAAGACATCCTACCTGTGATGGTCTAGACCAGCCAAGCTGCCTCAGAGAGGCTCAGATCAGCTGAGCTTCCTGGAAGTCACTCTCTTATGTGGCCAACAAACTGTATGTACCTCCTGCAGTGAGCTCCAGGGCTCAAGCTTTCCTGTACCCTCACCCACAGGGCAGGCTTTTGGTGATGCTACTGGTGACTCTGCTTTGAGTAATTTCTGCTTCTGTAAGCAACCCAATAAACTCATGAGTTCACCAGGCTGCACTTTAGCCTTATTTTGATCTGTCATTGAAGTCCCCGTAGCCGGTGATCACTGTTACACAGTTCTAAGACCTCACATTCAACCTGCCTTAGGGAAACACAAATGTATCTGGACTATGAAATTAAGTTAGGAGAGGCCAAATTTTTATCAATGTTTCACAGAATAATACTGTGCCCATCGCTTTTACTGAAGATTATTACAGAACATGCCATATTACTTCATAGTATACACTGTGAAACTGCAATTGCTCAATGTCAATCAAGTCCCAATTGTGAAATTTCGTCTATAGACAAGTATCTAGAAGAACCATCCCTGTCAGACATGGCGACACATGCTTTTAATCCCAGGACTCAGGAGGCAGAAGCAGATGGATCTTTGTGAGTTCCAGGCCAGCCTGGCCTACATAGTAAGACCCTGTCTCAAAAACCCAAACGAACAAAAGAACAATCCTTCCTCTAAGCAGCTGGCATTTTTTAAATTAATTAATTTCCTCTTTCCCAGCCCAGTTTCCCCTCTCTCCTCTTCTCCTAATGCCTCCCCCAAGCCTCCACCCTCCCACCTCTAATTCACCCCTCCTCCTTTCTCTTCAGAAAAGGCCAGGCCTCCCATGTGTATCAGCCAGCCATGGTGTATCAAGTTGCAGTGAGACTAGGCACCTCCTCTCCTATTAAGGCTGGATGAGGCAACTGGCAGAAGGAAAGGATCCCAAAAGCAGCTAACAGAGAGACAGCCCCTGCTCCCACTGTTAGGTGTCCTGCAAGAAGACCAAGCTACACAACTGTAACATATGTGCAGAGGGCCTAGGTCAGTCCCATACAAGCTCTCTGCTAGGCAGTTCAGTCTCTGTGAGCCCCTATGAGTCCACGTTAGCTGATTCTGTGTGTTGTCTTGTGGTGTCCTTGGCCCCTCTGGCTCCCATAATCCTTCCACCCCTCTTCTACAGATTTTCTCAAGGTGCACCTAAGGTTTAACTGTGGGTCTCTGCATCTGTTTCTATAAATTGCTGGGTGAAGCCTCTCTGACGACAGTTGGGCTAGGCAACAAACTATGAGTATGGAAGAGTATAATTAGGAATCATTTCACTGGCTTTTGTTTTTCTAATCATGTTTGGTTCTTCTATCCTAGTTCTCTAAGCTATCCAGCCTCTGGGTCCTGGCCCTCCAGGCAGTGTCCTTCTCATGGTATGGCTCTCAAGCTGGACCAATCATTGGTTAGCCACTTCCATAATTTCCACACCACCTTTACCCCAGCCTATCTTGTAGGTCAAAGGGGTCCCAATCCCTCTACTGGAGGTCTTGCCTGTTTACAGGAGATGGCTGGTTCAGGCTCTGTACCTTCCAATGCTAGGAATCTTAGCCAGGTTCATATTCATAGATTCCTGGGAGTCGCTATTGCACTAGGTTTCTAGCTTATCCCAGAGTGCCAGATTCCAGTTGTCTTTCCCAGTGCTCTCTCCCTCCATCCTCCCCCCACCTGATCCCTCCTGTTCCCATGTCCCTCTCCAATCCATGCCCCTCCCCCATCCACTTGTGATGTCTATTGTATTTCCCTTTCACAGGAGATTCACACGCCCCCCCACACCTTGAGCCCTTCCTTGTTCCTTAGCTCCTTTGGGTCTGTGGATTGTACAGCTGATGCATTTTGCTTCTTCTAAAGAGCTTATCAGATGCAGCCCTATGCTCCAAAGCTAAAAGACTCAAAACTGTTAACTCTTGTTATTTGGTTCTGATCTCTATCTATTTTATTAATAACCTTTATTTGAAGCTACTCTCGGGCCCTTTTTGAAAAGAAACATGGTATGAATAAGCTAAGTAAAATGATTTTTTAAAAACATAATGATAAAATGCTTTGGAGCAAGACACAATGACAATTGCATAACATGAAAGTTCTAAAAGGCACAAAATTGTATGCTTTATTAACTTCGTAGTAGATGAATTTCCCCACCTTTTTTTTTTAGCATACAACATAATTGTAGCAAAGAACATTCGATTATCAGCTGCACAATCATCACCGCCCTTTCATTTTCTCAGTGCTGTTCAGAAGGAGAGCTCATTTCTCTGCTGCCGCCTGTAGCTCCTCGCCCATACAAGCCCTTCCTGCATCCTCAGATAATCTCCTATCGCTTGGTTTTTGTTAAAAATCCTTGAACACTCTGTAAAGCTAGGGGGTTCTAAGTTGGCGTGTTTCTTGTTTGGACTTGGACTGACTTTTCTCACAGAAGGTCTTTCAGAGTCTATGTTTTCCTCAGTCCACAAATCAAATAAAACCAGCTGTTCTGGTTAAGGAAGTTTAGCTAGAAGCCAGGAGACACTATCCCCTCTCAGGTTTCCCCATCACACCAAGAGGCCACACAGAAAACAAGAGGCAGAGACTTGACCGACGGAGAGACAGGAAAAAAAAAAAGAGTCTTGTATGATATTTCTAGATAAGCACAATGAAAAAAGTTGTTAGCACATGTGATCCAAACAATTGCTTCCCTCCCCCACCTCACTTATACATAAGGGATGCAAGCATTTGAAAGGTGAATATAGTTCAACCTCCCCCAGTTTCTTTGGCAAAAATCACTTCTGGTGGCAATTTGTAACAACCCCTAAGGCACGGTTATGCAACAGAATGTGGGCTAACACCTAACCATGAAACTGGAAGGTTCTTAGAAATAACCCTGGAATAAAAACTTTTCTAAAGACTCAATAAAGATGAGTCAGTTGATAAATTGCTACGGTTAATAAGGGATGCAAATCATATCTCCACGTTTTTAATTGGTGTTTTAATTCAGCTTTGTCAGTGAACATGACATGTTTTAGCAAGAAGGGCTTACAGTTATAAATTTTTGATTGGTGTTTTACTTCGGCTGTGTCAACCAATGTGACAAGTTACAAAAAGACAGGCACATCATATGTGTATGCTTGCTGACCACATGGGGCCTTCTCCTGTGTTGATTAAGATGTTTTGGATCATAGACTTCAATACAGTATCTTTATTTTCCGTGGAGATGGTTTAAAAAAAAAAGAGGTTATCTACTTTCTGAGTAGACAGCTAAACTTAATGAGTAATGCCATACATTGTACAATGATTAAATAACACTTGAAATAAGTTGTTTCCCTAAGCCAAAACTGTGAATGCTTCTGTAACCAAGAGGCACAGGCAAGACTGCTAAAGCTTGAACAACAGTCTGGCCTATTTAGCAAGTTAAGCTGTAGGCCACCCAGACCTGTACTGTAAGAAGACGTGGTCTCCAAAAACCAAGTAAATAAATACCTAAACAAAATGGTTTACTTGACAGGAAGGATCAATACTGATATGTATATAAGAAAAAGAAGCAATTAACAAAAGTCTAGGCAAAGTAAGTGGTATAAAGGAAGTAGCCAAGAGAAGAGATACAAAATTAGACAAAATGTGGACCAAAGGAGATATAATTAAAATCACATCCTACATTTAAGAACTGATTTGCAGAGCCAGTGAGATAGCTCAGCCAGTAAAGACAATTGCCACCATGTCTGACAGCCTTATCCCCAAAAACCACATGGTCAAAAGAAAGAACTGACTTCTATACTTGCACTGTGGCACATATGCAAACACACACACACACACACACACACACACACACACACACACACAAATAAAAATGAAGCAATTTTTAAAAGTTTACACGTCATCCAAACACAGGAGACTGAATTATCCCAAGTGGAAAACAGTCATCATTTAGTTTGCTTTGCACTAAATCAGCCACATAGTTCTGGGTAGAAAATCAGAGTCATGAACATAATAATGTTTAATACTTGAGCAAAGTGTGCCAAGCTTAAATCAATCAGTGCCAAAAGTGCTATTGAAGGGCTCAACCCTGGAATAAATGAGTAGGCCATGATAAAAGCTGATACATGTTTTCAGGGATCATTCTGTAACACTAAAGGCACCTCTAACTCAGCAGTTCAGAGCACTTGCACTACTATAGAAGACCAGGTATCAGTTCCCAATACCTGCATGGTGGCCCAGAACTGTTTGTAACCGCAGTTCCCAGGAAACCAGTGCATCCAAGGATATCAAGCATACATGTGGTTGTGGTGCACATGCATGTGTGTGTGTGTGTGTGTGTGTGTGTGTGTGTGTGTGTGTGTGTGTAGCATTCACACATAATAATTAACAAGATCCATATTTAATAATATTGAACAACAGAATCATGTGAGAATGTCAGGCTTTGCAATGCCAATAACCAAGGCAAAAATGAAAATAAAAGGAGTGTTTGGTGAGATGCAAATATTTCTATATTATCCATTCTCTAATCTCCATTGTACCTTTGAATGAATAGGTCACTGTTCTGACATGTAGCATAAAACACCTATTTATATCATTTAGTAGGCTTCTTTCCAACCTTTAATGAAAAGACACAAACATTAGCACTGAGGTTCTTTACATTATTATGAGAGTATTATTTAAAAAAAAAACAGTATTCCCATAGAATTAGGATTGCACACAGAAGTTGCTTTCAAGTTTTTTAAGGTGTTTATAAATGTTTTCATGTTTTATGAGTGTTCTGCTAGCATGCATGTATGTGTACCATATGCAGCTTCCATTTGGCAGGCTGCTTTCCACCTGAATTTATGGGGCGGGTTCCGGCATGCTGGTGCAAGGACGACTCCAGCCACAGAGAAACAGGACCTAACAAGTTCCCAGGCCTGTGCCCAGGGTTTTCTTTTTCAATTATGATCTGGAAAATCCTGTGTGTAACTACATTGGAAACAAACTCAAACAAAGCCATTGGTATGTGTCATATTCCTCTGTCTTTCAGAGGTGAGAATTAAGTGCCCTCTAGAAAAAACATTAAGCATGAGCATCTACAGGCTTTGCTGGGTAAGTACACAGGGGCTCTCTCACCTACATCTGGATCTTCAGTTAAAAAAGGCACACACTGTGCCTGTGTAACTCACCAAAGAGATTGGGTCTTCTAATTTGTTTGCCCACTTAACTGTATCTCAGTTGAACTCAGAAGCTCTCACAGTCTGTCCTCCTGTAATGAGTTAACCCAAGTCCTCTGCTATGCCTACTATATCCATGCGCCCACTGCCCACAAGCTACTGGTAACTATTGGCGTCCTCATTCACCGAAATGTCTTGTCCTCTAAGTCAATTCCTCTATTGAAAAGTCTAAAGTGGCACAGGACTAGAGAGATGGCTCAGTGTCAAAGAGCACCAGCTGCTTTTGCAGAGGACCTAGGTTCAGGTACAGCATCCACATTGGGTGGTTGACAACCACCTGTAACTCCTCTGGCTTCCTTGCATGTGCATGGTGCAAATGAACTCATGCAGGTACACACACATACAATTAACATACAATTAATTAAAATTTTATGCCAAAAGATAGTTTTTTTTTAAAATCACTATAGCAGCTTTATTGAGAATAACCCAACCTTAAAACAGCAATACCATCTACAGTTAAAAAAATGGTAATTAAATTATGGTGTACATACCAAAGAATGAATAAAAACATTAAACTTCCACGTTAAACTTCTGTTATATTGGAGCAATATGACTACCTCCCAAATAACACACGGAGTAAAAGGAGCCCACACAAAACAATGCATACCAGATGGTTCCATTTATTTGAGGTTCAGACACAGGCAATACTTACCTATAATGAAGAAATCAAAGCAGTGTTTTGAGAGAAGAATGAGAATGATCCGGAAAAGTGTGCAGGAATGTCTGTGGCTGGAATTACTCTCCGTGTTAATACACATGGTGGCAAGTAACAGACAATATACTACAATTTAAAACTTCACTTAGAAACTAACCAATTTACATGTTAATAAAGCCAGACCTTGGGCCTAAAGCAGAGTTTCTCAGCCTCTGTATTTTGAACAAATCAGTTTGTGTTAACCCCTATGTAGCATGACTACAGCCTGTCAAGTCATTAAATGCCTGAGCTCTAGCTGCCCGGCTTTGACATTCACAAGTGTCGCCACACATAGCTGGATGCTCACTGGGAAGTAAAATCGCCCCTAGTTGAAAGCACCTGCATTAAACTACTAGTCTAGTTAAAAGAGCATTGTGTAGGACCTCTGAAAGTAAGAAGCAGAGTACAATTAAACCAGGGCAGAGGATTTAAGTGCTAGAATCCTCGAGCTGCAAGAAATGAAGCCTTTCATTAGACACAGGCCGTATTTCTCCCAGGCTGCCAAGTGAGGTGCCTATGACACTTATAAACACAAATTCCTAGGCGCTTGCCCTAGAGATGTAGTTTCAGTAGGTAATCTCACTTGTTCAACAAGCTCCTCTGAAGATTTATATATCTACTCATCTATACATATTAGGTAGGTATATAAACAAATGATGATGAAGAAAATAGATTAATAGATAGATAAATAGATGGTAGGTAGGTGGTAGATAGGTAGATAAATGGTAGATGATAGAGAGAGAGAGAGAGAGAGAGAGCCATAAGCAATTCTGACAGCAGACCTCTCAGATAGTTCTATTTAATGTAGAAAATATTTTGACAAAGCCTGACAAAAAAAAAGTTGAACAATGCCATAAGCATAATAAATGCCTATTTTTATTTCATGATTTAAAACTGTAGATATGTTTACCAAAGCTGAAATAATGGACATAGGACTGGTCTAATACTGACAGATTTGTCTCTCAGGAGGCTCACACCTCCCCTCCCACCCAGAGGCCTAAGGATCTAAGCCACCTCTGCTCTATCTGCTGCCACAATCTGTGCCTGCTGCACTCCCCACTCTCCACCAGGTAACCTAATTATCAGCTCCATGTCTGGCACACCTGCTTTCCCCAGCAGGCCTTGGGCTGGTCACTCTGCCATGGCTCCAGTCCCAGCCGGAAGTTGACCGTGTTTTTCAATGCCTTAGCCTCAAGGTCATGTTCTTTCCACTAAAGCTTGTATCTTATCCTCCACTGCTCTTCAAACCTCCTTGCCTTTGCCTCCTCCCCCCCACCCTGCCCCCGCCATTCCCATTCCCCCAGAGTTATCTACTTTCTCATCCACCACCTTGAGTGTGTCTTCTCTGAGGTGCCTGGCTGCTTGGGTTCCTTTACGTTTTAGTCCTTTAGTTTTGGCCACTGCAGTTTAATGATAACAACTATAATGATAATGGCTAAAGTGATGGCACAAGCCTGTGATCCCAGCCCTCGGGAAGGAACAAAACTCTGCCCCCACCCCAAAAAAACAGACAACCTGTATTGTTGCCATGTGAGCTCTTTCTCAGCATTATGCTAAGGGCATAACAGGAATTTCTCTTCCCTGAGTCTGTGAGGAGAGTACTAATACCTCTACAAATAGGGAGAGAAATTCATTAGTTACTCTTCTCACTGAGGAAACAGATAGATAGATAGATAGATAGATAGATAGATAGATAGATAGATAGATAGATAGATAGATAGATTGATAGATAGATAGATAGATAGATAGACAAAGAAAGGCCACCAGGAAAGGACCAGGGCTTGAGGGGATAGTCCTATGAAAGCCGAGGGCATGAGGCAGCTAGCTGGCCACACGACACCTACAGTGAAGCGGCCGAGAAGCAAGCCCAGGTACTTAGCTCACTTCCTGCTTTTCATTCAGTCTGGGACCTCAGCCCATGGATGGGTGGCACTGCCCACATTCAGGGTGGGTCTTCGCTCCTAGAGAAACCTAGAGGTGTGTCTCCAAGGTGATCCTAAACCCACTAACGTCGATAATGAAGATTAGATTAACCACCGTAGAGTTAGATCACCTAGCTGACTAGTTCTCCAAAATCCACCCAGACCATACACTGCCAGTCATACTTCTCCAAAGCCACGTGACCTCTGCCTTCTGATGGCGCTCCTCTTCTGTACAAATAGTGACAGAGAAATCGGATAACAGAACTGTGTGAGGTAGGTATGAAAGCTGAAAGACCGTGAAGCCAGGGTTAAGGAGCCCGGGTGTTCCCTGAGTCACTGCGGTGGGCATAAGAGAGGAGAGCAGCACCAATGGAAGCAGCTAAGCAAAAGTCACACCACAGGCAACTCAGAGTCTTTAAGTCTACACAAACGGGCCATACAAGATGAAGGGTACCCAATTCCAGTGTGTACTCTATGAGGCCTCTGACTTACAGAGGGTAAGTCTAATTATTCCCCTGTACGTTTGGAGGGGATCAAGTGTCTGTCCACAAAGAGAGCATAGGCTCAAAGTCTGCTGGGTCACTTCTTGTTTCTTTTACCTGTTAAATCTTTGATGAATTGTGACATGAAAAGAAATGTGAACTGTGGCTTACAAGAAAAAGGATTTAAAGACCACCTGTGCTTATCTGTGCCTGGCCTCATTTTGGAAAGAACTGCAAGCGAAGGGCTGTCTGTGGATTGCAATTATCACATACTACCCACTGCACATTTTCCATGAATAATGGAGCTATAAATCACTTTAATACCACAGCTTCGAAAAATTACTAGGTGCCACAAACTTCTTGCTTCATCAAGATGTTCTTGAAAAACAGTATGATTACATTTCTGAAAAACTTGGAAATCACTAGGACGCCACTAATAGAACTTCTTAACTTGATTGAACCCATAATGCCACATTCTTTCTAAAAAGATGAAGGGGGGAAAAAAGCACTTCCATTAAAATTTTCCAATCATGGAGCCCCATACTTTAAAGTGAGATTAAGAGATTCATTTAGAATGTAACTCTAGAGAAAGCTTAAATTTCAATTATTTATCACTTGTCCCTAAACTCCTGAACCAGACACTAAAATCGCATTCCTTGAGACCAGTTAGTCGCTGGTCTGTCGAAACAGAGAGCACCCCAAAAACAATGTGCCTTTTCTCTCTGGCTTCCTTCATTAATATCATGAGCTCCTGCCTCTCCATTGTGTCTGTCTACCTGTCTGTGCAGAAATCAAGTAAAGCCCTGGCTGCTAGCTTGCTAATCTTACATTTGATTAGCCCTGGTCAATACTTGCTAGGGCTGTGAGGATGATGACAAAGACCACTAGTGACAAAGGTGATTAAAAACAAGGATGACCTCAACTAAGTATCTAAGCAATAGTGGAGAGGCTACCTTAAATGCCCTTTCCCTATAATGAGATTGATGACTACCTCAAATGCCATCCTAGAGCCTTCATCCAGTAGCTGATGGAAGCAGAAACAGACAGTCACATCTAAACACTGAGCCAAACTCCTGGAATCCAGTTGCAGAGAGGGAGGAGTGATGAGCAAAGGGGTCAAGATCAGGCTAGAGAAAACCACAGAAACAGCTAACCTGAACAAGGGAGAGTTCATGGAACCCAAACTGACAGCCAGGAAACCAGCAAAGGACAACCCAGATCCCCTGAATGTGGGTGTCAGGTAGGAGGCCTGGGCAATCCATGGGCCCTCTGGTAGTGGATCAATATTTATCCCTAGCACACGAATGGACTTTGGGAGCCCATTCCACATAGAGGGATACTCTCTCAGCCTAGACACACCCTCCCTGGGGAGCAGAAAGGGGATGGGATAGAGGCTTGGTGGGGAGCAGAGGAGGAGAGGGAGAGAGAACTAGGATTAACATGTAAAACAATATTTTTTCTAATTTAAAGAAAAAAATGACAGGTTCTCATGGCTCTCATTAATGCATAAGCAAAAAATTAGCTTCTAAAATTCCTATGCTGACACCAGCATTATCTGTATTATCCTCACACCAACTGATTTGTAAATACCCAGGCCTAATTCATTTTGGGATCACAAATGATCCAGAGGAAATGTGGTCAATGCTGTGAGGCTCAACATGAGATCACATCCAAAACGAATCAGCAATGAGAATAATGTTGTGACTGACATCTTGCTTCCTGGCAAACAGAAACTCTTGGTAACCTGGCAGTCTATCACTTTGTGATAGAAGAGTTAACGTGTCACATCCTTGGTTCCTCACAAAAATAGAACTCCCATATGATCCAACTATACTACTCCTGGGAACATAGCCAAAGGGCTCCAAGTCAGCATAACACAGGGATAACTGTACATCCATGTTGACTGGGGCACTGTGTGCAATAGCAAGTTGTGGTACCAGCCTAGATGCCACTGAGTAATGAAACAGATAACACAAATGTGGCCCACTCACACCATAGAGTTCTACTCACCTGGAAAATCAGATGAAATTATGTCATTTTCAAGAAAATAAATGGAATTGTAGATCACCATGTTAAGCAAAATAAGCCAGACTCAGAAAAGCAAACATATGTTTTATCTCACATACAGAATCCAGGTTTAAGAGGGGGTGAACTACTTGGGAATAGCAATGGTACTAGAAAGATGGGAACCAGTGATAATGGACCGTGTAATTAAAGTATAATATACAAGTATGAAAAGTCATAAATGAGCTCATTGTTTTTACAATTAACATACATTATATTTTTAAAGGAAATGTTGCCTCTTTCTATTTCTTGAACTCATATTTTCCCTCCCTTCGCTCATATCCAACCTAGAAAGGTAGGGGGGGGGAAAGAAAGAAGGAAAGGTGGAGGAGAAAGGACCGGAAGAGGAGGGGAGAAAGATAAAGCAGAGTTAAGCATCCCTCTCTCTTCCTCTCCCTCCCTCCCTCCATCTCTCTCTCTCTCTCTCTCTCTCTCTCTCTCTCTCTCTCTCTCTCTCTCTCTCTCTCACACACACACACACACACACACACACACACGCACGCACAAACACACCACTCCTACAGCATCATCAAAATTAAGGTAGTCCTTACCACCTTGAGAGAACCAGCTGGCTGCCAATGCCCCCTCAAAAGAATGTAAATAAAGGGTCAATTCCATGAATTGATTTCTTCTTGTAATTGTCTCACTATTGGGGGCACTGGCTCAGCTTTGGACTCATCCATATCACAAATCACACCCCCTTCACTGCTCAGATTGCTGGTCTTGACTGCTTCACTGTGTCTTAGACATATTTCTTCTCCAGACCCCACCTCACCGACCTGACAACTGGTATTATTTATTTATTGGTATTCTCTATGTCAAAGCACGGGTAGTGATGCCCATGCAACAACTGCAGAATATAACTGTGTGAGCAGAGGTTCATCTGACTTATCTTGCACCATGTGCCACTTTAACTACTGCTTAAGGGACAGGCATGAAAAGCAGCATTCAAGGTTTTGATAACTGTTAATGCACTCACAATACTGATTTTTGGCCTACAGTGAGAGACGACATATTTACCACCACTATAGGGGAAAACGACACCAACTTGGTTAAATGAAGTGTAAAGGAACTAGAACAGAGGGGTGATTTTGTTGGTGGCATGTTTATTAAAGCATGCTGTGGCAAATCCCACAGCTTTGTTCTTTCCTGGCTTAGGTTACAGGTTCCTGGTCATAAAGGAGGGAGTCTTGGCTCTCCTGATATAGTAGTTTCCCCAAATTCAGGAGCATTCAAATGCTAAGTTGACCCTTTCCCACAGAGGTTAGGAGACAACTTGTGGGAATTGGTTTTCTCCTTCCACCAAGTGGGTCCTGAGATAGAAACAGAGTAGTCAGCCCTTGTAGAAAGTGCCTTTGCCTGCCGAGTATATCAGGGGCTCGCCGCTTGCTTGTTTTTAACTAGATTCCCAGGGCCAGCCTTAAGATTCTGGCTCAGCATATTCATGGAGAGGCCCAAGAATCTAGTCTGCACATAATGAATATTTTAAGTCCCATGAAATTCTCAAGAGCAGTCGGTTGAAAAGCACCAATGGCACCTTTTTTATCCTGTGGGAATATTTTGATTTTAGCAGAGTCAGTGACAGTAAAATTTCGAGCCAAGAATCTGAACCTCACAATTACTGCTGTGACATCGTCTCTCTCTCAGGAGTCAAAGATCAGAAAGTATTGTCCTGTCACTGCTGCTAAAGTGGTGCTGTCTCTCTTTATCAAGGAAGACCTGGATTTTGGCCTCTAAAACTTGTCTCTCCTCCTTCCCCTAAGGAGTCTCTTCCCTGTAAATGACATTGAATCTGCCCAGTCCTGAAAATTCAGCAAACCTGGGAGCGATCCTCAACAGACATCTCCACAAACGGCCTCCTTCTCTCACCCACTTCTTGCTTTTGGCTACAAATGACCGGAAACCAACTGGACTCATATAAACTGAAGAAAAGTCCAGGCAGGTGGTAATCAGGTTTGGTTCACTGGGACTCGGGTTCAATTTACTCTCCTGTCTCCCTTGTTGAGTTATCATCATCTTCACGTGAGTGCCACAGCGGCTAGGGCTGAGAGTCCCAGCAGTCAGATGCCAGAGCCACAGCACCCAGCCAATTCAGAAAGTGGATTTGTTGTGCTTTGTTGTTTGTTTGCTTAGTTTGTCTCACTAAGAAAACTGTTAGCTCCATGAGGTAAAGGGTACCACTTCCAGGGAAACCTTTCTCACAGGCCCCTCAAAAACTCCCTATTCTTTCATAGGGACAAGCTGAGATGCCGTCCCTGGAATCATTACATCTCTTGTATTTATTACCTGACTTGAACCTGGTTCCCTAGATATATCCATGGCATGGTATGGTGGCCTCTGCCAGTTTTCAATTACCCATAACCCTCCACAGTCCAACATATATGGTTTGTCTAGAAACAAGTCCTAAGATTTCAGATATGGTTCGTCTAGAAACAAGTCCTAAGATTTCAGTCACATGCCCTTCTGAGTAGGGTCATAAAATCTCAAGTTGTCACAGTCTACTCGCTTGCCCAGCATATCTACAGTGTATACACTACCCGCACTTTGGGTGCTTCTACAGTCTTAGTTATTAAACTAATGTGATGCTTGTGGTCAAGGAATATTTTCTTTATCAGCAGTGGAAGAGTGATGCTGCCAACTTGGTTACGCCAAAGAGAAACCATGTGAGTGAAAAGCTGAGATTCTCAAGAATGGGGGGAAAGTCATATACTCAAGTTGTCAGAAAACAAAAACAAAAACACTCAGTAAAGAGTGAGCCCTCCCAGAGAGAGAGAGAGAGAGAGAGAGAGAGAGAGAGAGAGAGAGCCGGCACACAACTTTAATCCCAGCACTCGGGAGGCAGAGGCAGGCAGATCTCTGTGTGTTCGAGGCCAGCCTGGTCTCCAGAGTGAGTGCTAGGATAGGCTCCAAAGCTACACAGAGAAACCCTGTCTCAAAAAACAAAACAAAAAAAAAAAAAAAAAAAGAGTGAGTCCTCCATCACTGAAATTGTAAAAAGGGAAAGAAATGTGTGCTAGTGTAGCTAGTTTCTCAATAGAAATGTTATGGCCATAGTACACAGGAACTTAATTATGTCCTTAAAAAGCACAAAATTCTGTATGTTGAACAGGAAAAAGCTTAGCATACATGGTATTCAGTGTCATCCTTGGGTTTAGATGTCCACTGGAATCCTGGGACATATCGTGAATGTGAGGACACTAGGGGAATTCCCACATTGGAGCTAGGAAGAAACTGGCTTTACTAGAGTGTATGGGCAAGTGATGGACAGAGAGACAATGAGAACTGAAGAGTGTACCTACTGAGCATTTCTGAGTTTGTTTCCTTTAGTTCCTTTACACCACCACTTCTTTTTCCTTCCATAGCCCTAGTCACAGTTTGAAATTTGGCATTTCTGGGCATGCATCTTACATTTATACAGCCCTTTTATAAATGCTTTATATGAGTGAACTCACTTAGTATTCACAAAGACCTTTTGACCTTTTGAGGCTGGCCTATTTTACTGACTCCGCATTACAAATAAGGATATTAAGGTACAGAACAGTTTAGGAACTTTCACAGAGCCATAGGTAGTTAAGCCAAGAGTCCCAGAAGCTAGACCCCAAAGCCAAAGCACTCAGCTGCTCCAGAAAACAAAAGATGTACTCTGATGTTGTTTGCTTGCTTGCTTTATCTCATTCATAAAAAACGTCAGATCTATGGAATAGGGCTTCCAGTCATTTTGCCTCTGTATCCATGTTCAACACACCAGCAGTCACATAACAAATAACATGAATAAACACGGTTGAAGGAATAAGGGAATGAGTGAATAAATGAATAAGGTAATGAGCAAAGGACCAATTAGAAAAGCACTATTTCTATAACAAAGGGATCCACCGTGTCACATGACTGATGTCACAGAAGGATGAGTCCAGAGTACCAATGTCCTATGTCCTACATCTGCTCTGGCTTCTCTGGTTAGAGACCCATGTCATCCAGTAACAATAACTCCTCTTGTCCTTAATCTCATCACCAAATAGCAAATGAAAGCTCAACCTGGGTTGATTCAGTCTGAGACCAATCACTAGGGATATACTCAAAGCAGTGACTGCTGTGGGATGTTGTTTTCTGTATTTACCCCTCTACTTTATACACACATGAGTATTTTATGTATTAAGACCAAGAAAAAGCACAAGACAACTGTAACGTAAAAGTCTGAAGAGCATCAAGGAGAGAATTTAATACCTTTTAAATCAACAGTGTGTGTGTCTGTGTGTGTCTGTGTGTGTGTGTGTGTGTCTGTGTGTCTGTGTGTGTCTGTGTGTGTCTGTGTGTCTGTGTGTCTGTGTGACTGTGTCTGTATGTTCATGTGTGTGGGAAGGTATGAATGTAGATGTAGAGGCCAGAGGTCAACCTTAGATGTCCTTCTCTAAGATACCATCCACCTTCTTTTTCTGAGACAAGATCTCTCACTAGCCTGGAACTCACCTGTTTGGCAAAGCTTGCTGGCCAGAGATTTGCTTGTCTGCACCTTCCAGCCCTGGGATTAAAAGTACACAGCCCACCCCCACATACCCAGCTTTTAAAGTTGGGTTCTGAGGAATCAAACTCATGTCTGAAAGTACCTTCACTGAATGAGCCATCCCTCAATCCCAAATTAACAATATTTAAATAAGCTAGTGAATTTGGTGTCTCTGAAAGAATTAGGTGCATATAGACATATGCAAAGCATTGTGCTGTCATTGGATTTCATGACGAACAGCACAGCTTTTCAAGAAAACCACCTGGGAAACCTAAGCTGCTAAAAAAACTTACTGGGCAAACATATGCTGACTCTCACTGTGCAAAATCAATTCTATTCTCAGAGGGGGGAATAATCATAGGCAACAGGACTTGAAAATAGACTATTACAAGAGACAATCACAAGCAGAAAAACTGGTTCCTAAAGAAACAGCTAAAGTTCTGTGCCTCAAATCCAATACCAACAAAGATTGGCTCTCGTGCTAATGTGTGTGTGTGTGTGTGTGTGTGTGTGTGTGTGTGTGTGTGTAAGCTCCCCCACCTGAAGAAGTGAACTGGGACGAACAAGCTCTATCAGTAGGTGAAGCTCCTGCCAGAAGGCCTCATGACCTGACTGTGATCCCCAGAGCACCTGTAGAGAAAGGACAGAACTTCCACAGGTTGTCCTTGGACTTCACACTTACTCCCCGGCATGCATTCATGAGTGTGCTCACACACACTAGACAAACAAACAATTTGTTGAAATGACCTGTGTGTGAGTTTATCCTCCACCCTGGTGGTACAAGGAAATAGTTCTAGTAAAGAGACAAACATGAGATGTGTTTACTTTGTTGCCTTAATAAAGTGTTGTATTGTTTAGACAACACCTGATAACTGTTCTTATTATACATAGTTTTACTTTATTAGAGTTAAAACCTTTCCTTTGTTACTTAGACAAAAGAGAGGAAGTGTTGTGGAATAGTCATGAGCCCCCGTGGCAGCACATAGATTAAAAGAAATGTGTTAGTAAGTTATAAGAGCTAGTTAGAAACTAGCCTAAGCTATAGGCTGAGCTTTCATAACTAATAATAAATCCCTGTCATGATTTGGGAGCTGGCAGGTGGGACAGATAAAGACTCCCAACATCTTAACCTTGGTCTCTTCGTGTTCCTCCTCTTTCTTCCTGGTCTCCATGAGGTGAACAACTTTCCTCTTCCATATTCTCTACCCCAAATTAATCCTTGCTCTTTATGGTGATTTTCTCAGATATGTTATCATGACAACAAAAATGAGACTAATACAGAGCCCATTATATGACAGAGTCTCTTGCCCCTGCAAAGTTCCAAGTGCAGATAAAATGCAGTGTGAGTGTTGCTTGGGGGAAGCAGACTGTAAGAAGCTGACAATGCCCTTCATGGAGGGGATGGAGTTAGAGCACAGGGCTGTGCTGTTGATCACTCTGGCGCTTTTAGGAAGAGACAGGGGAGGAAAAGGAGGAAGATAGCATTTCACATTTAGCCTACAAAGTACTTTCAGAATGTTCCTAAATTACTTGTTTGAGATGTGATTGGCCCACGCTTATAATCCTAGGATGCAGGAGAATTACAAGTTTGAAGCCAGACTAGGCTACATAGTTAGACCCTGTCTCAAGAATATTTTCAAGTTTCCATTTAAAAACATGTTTCATAACCCCATTTAACATTATATGCTGTCTAATTTCTCTAAAATTATAAGTATCCATGTGGAAAAATACTATTGTACAAACACATGACAATTGACACCTGTTAATTATGATAACTGTTATCATAATATGATAACTGTTATGATAATTATGATAACAGTTAATGATGATAACTAAAGGCGAGGAGGGATTTTAGACCACACAGGTACTCTTGCCAGTGGCCTGCATCTAGCTGTCGATTTAAATTCCAGAAGACAGGGACCAGTTCAAACTCATCTTATGTCAGTGGATTGGAATGAACTCCTCCTACTGAACTAGGTCCCGGTCATACAACCATGAAGAAACAGGAGCTCCCAGCACAAAGCTTGCATTCCACAGGTGGAGATACACACACACACACACACACACACACACACACACACACACACACACACACACACAAAATAGCAACCAAAACAATGTTTAACCATCAGAAGGAAAACAAACACCTGACACAGAAGTAGAAAACTAAGGTACCAACCTTGAGCTAGAGAGTCACTGGAACCCAATCTGAGGAAGTGACATTTGTCATTTAAGTAGAAAACTGAAGGTGTAGGGAGCTAAGCCAACAAAAAATAGGAAGAATACATAAGCTCTGAAATTATCTAAAAAGCTGGACTTGTTTTGAACAGGACACGGCAGAATCGGGGAGGACACAGATGAGTGAGATTCTATGACGCAGCTCAGTCAGCCAGGACATACAACAAAGAATGTGCACACGTCCTGAGTCCAGAGGGGGCCTGGCTTGTGTTTCGAAAGGACCACTCCTTATAGCTCCATGGAAGAATGTTGATGGAAGGGTAAGAGTTGAACAGGAACAATATAGACTATAGAACAATATAGACATAGACTCAGCAAAAGATCACAGTTGTTACATCAAATCTGAGATGATGGTGATTACAGTGATGTGAGCGCAATAAAAAATGATTTCAGTGGGACTGGGGAGATGGCATGATTGGCAAAGAGCCTCCCTGAAAAAAAAAAATAGTGACATTGAAAGACCCGCTCGAAATGCCCCTGAGCCCCCTGCCCCGAAGCTGCCGGAGCCTCCCAAGCCTTCACCCCGGCAGGGCTCGCGCCCCCTGGCCCGCCCCGCCTGGCACCGCGCCTCGGGGCTGGGGCCGAGCAACGAGCACCAGGTGGGCAGGCCCGAGAACGAGCACCGGGTGGGCCGGCCCGAGAATGAGCACCAGGTGGGCCAGCCCGAGAACGAGCACCGGGTGGGCCGGCACGAGGGCGAGCACCAGGTGGGTCGGCACGAGAACAAACACCGAGTGAGCCGGCCTGGAGCCCTGCCCCTGAGCCCCCGCCCCGCCCGAAGAGAAACACTCCGTCCCAAGGTCTCCGCCCCCAAGGTCAGCCATCAGGAAGGGGGGGGGGATTTGAGTCTGCTGTACCAGACACCAGACCTTGAGAATATGCTGATCTGGAATGGCTCTGTGTCTCATTTGAACCATCCAATGGAAATAATTCTGTATTTCGCCTCATTTGAAAGACTCTGTGTTTCACCTCATTTGAATAACTCTGTACTTTGCCTCATTTGAATAACCCTGTATAGCGCCTCATATACATTGACCAATGGGAATAGCTCTGTATAATGCCTCATTAGAATTATCCAATCGAATCCCTGCTCCTAGCTTGCGCCTTTTTCCCTATATAAGGACCCCTTTCCCTTGGCTCGGGGCGCTTAGCCACACAAAAGCTAAGTCGCCCCGGGTACCCGCGTCTCCAATAAAGCCTCTTGTTTTTACATCCAGTTCGTGGCCCCGCTGATTCCTGGGTGTGTGGGTCTCCCTCTACGAAAGTGCCTCTTCGGGGGTCTTTCAACATGAGCCTGTAATCCCAGATACAGGGATAGGGAGACAGGAGAACCCTTGGAGTTTGGGACCAGCCAGTCTAGCTACATTGATGAGCTGTAGGTTCAGTTAGAGACTTTGTCTTTAAAAAAAAATTAAATAGAGGATCTGTAGAGATGGCTCAGCAGTTAAAATTGCCTGCTGCTCTTGCAGAGGACCTGGGTTCAGTTCCCAACAACCACAGTGTGGCTCACAACCATCTGTAACTCCAGTCCCAAGAGATCCTATGCCTTTGTCTGACCTCTGAGGACACCGGGCATGCATGGGTACACATACATACATCCAAGCAAAACACTCATATGCATAAAAACAAAATAAATAAGTTTAAAGAAAATAAAAAGTGGGGGTGACTGAAGAAGACACTGGATGTAAATCTCTAGTCACCATGTGCACAGCATTTGAGTTTAAGCTTTCACTTCTTTAAAACAAGGATTTTTAATGAGTACTCTTTTATAGGACTGTCTAAGAGCAAAAGTCAGCAAACTTTTCCTGTAGAGACAGGCAAATAATGATTTTAGGTTTGTGTCATAAATGCTTCCTCAGATTAAGATGGACTTAAGAATTGGGGATGTCAGGAGCTGACGGAAGCAGAAGCAGAGACTCACAGCTAAGCACTGAGCCCAACTCCTGGAATCCAATTGCAGAGAGGGGGAGAAGTGATGAGCAAAGGGGTCAAGACCATGCTGGGGAAATCCGCAGAAACAGCTATCCTGAGCTAGTGGGAGCTCAAGGATCCCAGTCTGACAGCATGGAACCTGCATAGGATCGAACCAGGCCCCCCGAACATGGGTGTCAGCTGGGGGATCTGGGTAGTCTATGGGGCTGCTGGCAGTAGAAGCAGTATTTATCCCATTGCCCATTGCCCATTGCCTATGGAGGGATACTCTCTCAGCCTAGACACCCAAGGGAGGGCCTAGGCCCTGTCCCAAATGATATGACAGACTTTGATGATCCTCCATGGGAGGCCACTCCCTGGGGGATGGGATAGGGGGATGGTGGGGGAATGGGAGGAGGGGAGAGAGAGGGAACTGGGATTGATATGTATAATAAGATTGTTTTTAGCTTAAATAAAAATTAATTTAAAAAAGAATTGGGGATGTATCTCAGTTGGTAGAAGACTTGCCTATAGTGCTTGAAGCCCTGAGTTTGATCCCCATTCGTGGCTCACACCTGTAATCCCAGCACTTGGAAGGTAGAGGCAGGAAGATCAAGAATTAAAAGTGAGAGGGAGGTCAACTAAGGCTACATGATACCCTGTCTCAAAAAAGAAAGATAAAAGACAAGGATGAATCTAATTTTGTCATGTTTACATTCTGTTTATTAAATTAACAATTGTAAATTTGTATCTCTACCATCGTCTCCATCAGAACCCTTACATATCAATTACTTTCCAATTTTCCTGATCAAATATAAATGATCTGTTGATAATTTTTATTTCTGTAACTAATAATGCATTTCATTATCTCAACAGAAAGCAATTAAATTTGTCAAATGCCTTTAATTTAAAAGACTAATTTCACCCCAAAAAGGATAGGCTCTTTAGTAGATGCTAAAACATAACAGTGTTCACATACAGAGGATATTGCCATCTTTTCTTACTATTTCATAATTACTCCTAGAAACTAGAGAAATATCTGGCCCTGTATCCTGACTCAAATGAGACAAAAGAATTGTGTGAAGGAAAATGGGTGTTTAAGCTTACCACCACCACCAATGCATGTAGGCCAAGAGGGCTTTACAAAACTCCATATGAAAGCCAAAATAAACTCTCCATCCAGCCAGGCATGAATCAAGCCAGTGGCACACACCTTTAATCCCAGCACTCTGAAGACAGAGGTGGGAAGATTGAGGCCAGCCTGGTCTACATAATGGGTTAGGACTTGGGGTAGCCAACTGAGTCATGAGCTGTCCCGACCCAGGTCCTAGAGAGTACACCTGTGAAGAACAAATGTCCAAAGAGCAGAGGAGAAAGACCTCCATTTTAAGTTAGGTAAACTCAGCATCCCAGGATGACCTAGAATTTGCCAGGTAACCCAGGCTGGCATCAAGCATGCACCAATCCTCCTGCCTCTCTCCAAGTGCTGGATTAAATATGAGAGCTATCATGGCTGGCTCATTTACAGTTTAAAATAGTTTGTTTTTATATGTTAAACTTTATGACTCAATTTAAAAAATATCCAGAAGTTATGGTTTTACTATTCTTTAATACATATCCTAATGCTTTTCTTTCCTATACTCCCCGAACTCACCCAATCTTGTCTGTCTCGGAAGCTAAGCAGGGTCAGGCCTGGCTAATATTTGGATGGGAGACAAACTGACTCATAATGTGGTCTTAAATACTAAGTAACAGACACATCAGAGTTCAACTCTTATAAGAGCTGGGTGTAGCTCAGTGGTAGAGCATTTGCCTAGCATGCACAAGACCCCTGCCTGGCTCAATCTTCACCATCATAAAATAACCAACCTAAGTCACACAAATTTCTTAATTCCTATTAACAGAAAAGTACAGCCAGATACAGTGGTGCACACCTATGTACCAGCTACTCAGAAAGCTAAGACAGGAGAGTTGTTTGAGTCCAGGGGTTCAAAGCCAGCATTGAACATTGTAGATTGAGCCAACCTCTCCTCTCCCTTATAAGGGGTCATGTCTGCATACCTGAAGCCACACCTGAAAGTCCACTGGTGAAACAAGATGCCACTACAGCACAGGATATGCATTACTATCCCAAAATGTAGGAAAGGGGGCATAGTGAGGAAATACTGGGCCAAAGCAAGATTGAAAACCAGCTGGGCAAACTCCAAACTCGGCATCTCCATGCCTGATGTCAAAGCACTCTTCAGATATCTAACTCCTTTCAGCTTTGTTGACTGCAACACACTTCTCTCTCTTGGGTTCCACTCCCTGGTAACTCTTCTTGGCAGGCATCCCATGACTCTGGCATCTCCAACATCTTGGGGTCTCCAAGGCAATCGAGGCTTCTACTTCACAGCTTTATGCAATGGCCTCCTCCATTCGGGGACACCCCTAACACATGCCTGTCCTTAGAGGCTTTCCTTAGTCTTTGGGGCAAATTCCACAGGCCCTTTCTTCTCTCCTTAGCTCCAAAATGACATGGCCAAAGCAATGAAGTTCTACTGCTTTCTGGGGCTGGAAACTGTCCCCCTCATTCAAAAATATCTTCACCAGCTTTCTGTTTTTCATCTTCACTGGCTAAGATTGTCTGTTCTTCAAATTACTCTCTAGACCAGGCTGACCTCATACTCAGAGATCTGCCAGTGACCTATCCTTCCTTGTAAGAATCAGGCATCCTACAACCCAGTTTATAGCAATGGGATTTGTAAAGAGTTTCTCCCGTTAAGTCCCTTTCTTCTTCAAGTATCCAAGTTGGGCTGAAATGCACTAAAGCTGGCACTCCTTCCACTTTACACTCCACAGGCTTGCATAGATGGGAACCACTGGACACAACACAGCCTACGCTTAATCTCCTCTTCACCTCTTTGCACCTGAACGGCCTGTGCACGTAAGTCTTTCCGGCTGAGTGCTTCTCCTGACACACACATCCTTAACTCTAACCCAGGAAGAGGTGTGAAGCCAGAGCGTATCACCATGGCAACTCCCCACAACAGACCCAAGCTATCAGCTCAGCACTCCCATCTCTGAGATCACGTGGAGATCCACCCCCAGAAAAGACGTGTGAGAGGATATTCTGTAAAACATTAGGCTTTCTGGCAGGCAAGCCTCTAAGTCAGTGGCCCAAGGTGAACACAAACTCTATAGTTCGCTGCCATGGATGTGAAGTTCAGTCTGCCCTACCCAATTGAGGTGTATAACTAATTATGTTTGGGTAATTTGCTAATTGTACCCTATTTCACAATAAAATCTCTCCCAAATTGATAAATGTTATGGTCATCCTCCAGGCAGGCCTGTGTCAGAAAACAGGCAGGCTTGGGAGACAGAGCAAGGCAAGCCTACTGAAGATGTTTGCACGCCCTGTAGACTTTGCTCAATGAATGCAGGAAATAGCAGGCTCCCTTAGCAGGGAGCTTAAGTCTCCACTTCAAATAAAGAACTTGGGACAATACTAACAGCAGGTCATCTTCTTTTCCCTTCAAAAGTACCCGGCACCTTCCAAACCCTGCTTTGTATGAAGCAAACTCATGGCTGATAAAACTGCTGAACACCAGCATGGCTGGCTGAAGGCAACCATGCTTTGGAGCATGCTCGCTGTAAATACTGTAAAGACAGGTGTCTCATCATTGCCCACTTGAAGAGTCATGTGCATTAACTCAGGTGCTCACAAGGAAATGCAGCTCTAACAGTGTCAATGACTGAAACTCACCAAGTTCCCAAATATTTACATTTGGTGGAAAATGGGAGATATTCAAAACCAAACTCCAGTGTACTGCTTGACCCAAAGACTGTTCCTAAGTTCCTCTGTGTTTAAAGTGTTTGCCAATGGTTTAAAATGTGAGTTGTGTGGAATATACATATTCCAATTTCAGCTATTGTGAAATCAGAAGTTTCACCCTGAGCTTGCATTCATTCCTGTCATTTCCAGATAGCCCTGAGTAACACACTGAGAAGGAACATCACCTCTTCAGTTCCCCCACAGTCCTCACTCAGCCCTCTTCTGGGGCACTGGAGTTTAGAACTACTAATTCTTAGCAAAGATGGTCTCTATGGAGACCACATATGACCCTTCATATTAAAGATCCTCTGACAGGAATTTGCTCTCTCCCCTGTGCAGTCTTTCTTCTATAATATCAGAAGGTACTGTGCAAGCTGCCAAAAGAGGGAAGCAATAAATTGCCCTACCCAGCTGTGACACCAATGAACCATAACAATGGCCTGCAAGGCAAGATATCTCTGAAGGTACAATAGTTGACATATTTTGGTGGTAACCAATAGGTGTCTAATTAAGTTTAAGGCACACTCAGGAGTAACATCATACCAAGCCAACTACCAAGGGTGAGTAAGACCATGGTTCTTAAAGGGGAACCTACTGTATAATCACTTTATTAGACCAACATAATTCCTAACTGCATCTGCAACATATCCTTGTCCTGACAGATATCCTCGTACTGTAGTTTTCACCCATCATCAAAGCAGTTTCGCTTTGCAGAAGACAGAGACTGTTACAGAAAACCACAACTGGTCAAAAATGCAGAGGACAACCGATTGTGGGGTGCCCAGCCCCAGTGAATACACCCATGACATAGCTCCTGCACCTAAACCTCAAGGAACATCTGGGATGAGTGGGTAGGAAAATTGTAAGAGACAGAAGACCAAGAATGCTGCTGTGAGATGGAGTCTACCAGAATGACAGACAAGCAGCATCCATGATACTGCAACAACGCCACTGCCTAAACAAGACCTGAACAATTATACCAATAAAAATGCTAAAGTAGGCTGGGTGGTGATGGCACAGGTCTATAATCCCAGTACTCAGGAGGCAGAGGCAGGCTAATCTCTGTGAGTTTGAGGCCAGCCTGGTCTCCAGAGAGAGGACAGCCAGGGCTACACAGTGAAATGCTGCCCCCCCCAAAAAGCAAAGACAAAAAACAACAACAAAAAGCTAAGGTAGAAAGGGGAAACCCCATGGAATCCCATCCCTGCACAAAGAATTCCAGGGAATTAATAACTGCTGAGAGAGAATTAGTCTTGCTCAAGGATGAGCCCTCTAACTGGTCACTCAATACAAGTGGTCATCTCTGAACTCATACACATAATAAAAGAAACACTAAATCGACTGATCAGGTGGTACAGTATATTTATGCATACATATACAACAATAATAATCAAAGAAAAAGAAGCCATAATTTTTCAAGGGAGTGAGGGGTATATAGAACAGGTTGGCAGGAGGACATAGGAAGGGTTAAAGGGAGGAAAGAGGAAGAGAAAATTATGTGGTATTTTAATTTAAATTTCTTGCTTTTTATTGTTTTCAAGACAGGGATTTTCTCTGTGTAACCCTGGCTGTCCTGGAATTCCCTCTGTAGACCAAGCTGGCCTCAAACTCAGAAAGAGTGGCTGCCTCTGCCCCCTGACTGCTGAGATTAAAAATATATGCCACCATGTCTGGCTTAATTTTTTTTCTAAGAATCCATATACATAAATCAAGAACTCATCTGGGAAATTACAATAAACAAAAAAGGGTTTTTTTTTCTTTTATGAAAAAGCCATGTGGCTTTCACTGTCTTCTCTGAAATAAAGGAAGGGAAATTAGCCTACACATTTTATTTGTAAAGTAATAGCACACTCAGCCCTTAACACTTAAATATATGGTGGAGGTAAATTCAAGAATGTGTGTAAATCCTTGTGTCCAGAAGGGGCGTAGTAACGACTACTGAGATCTCTCTCTCTCTCTCTCTCTCTCTCTCTCTCTCTCTCTCTCTCTCTCCTCTCTCTCTCTCTCTCTCTCTCTCCTCTCTGGTTTTTTGAGACAGAGTTTCTTTGTGTAACAGCCCTAGATGTCCTGGAACTCACTCTGTAAACCAGGATGCTCTCGAACTCACTTGCTTTTGGGAGTGCTGGGATTAAAGGCGTGTGCCACCACGGCCAGCTATCAAAAGTCTCTTAAAGGTCTGGAAACTGTAATGTGTTCTTCCTTATTGCCAGAGCCAGAACATTATATTAGAATACAATAAAGATGGTTATAATCTCAGGAACTTTCCAATTTCATTTGTGAAATGAGTTTTAAATAAATAAGCATGAACCCAACCTCAGTGGCCACCCATGGTAGGGAATTCCAAGTTATTTGTAGTGAAGTATTCTGTTGCAAGCATAACAGTGAACACGAATTAAAATTGCCACCAGGAGGCCTCAACCCTATACAGAGAATTGCAGGCAGCTAAGGAATGCAGAGAGTGCAAGAAATAATCTTCCCCAGAGAAGACTGCATCAATTGGTTTTCCAATGACAAATGGTCAGCCCTGAAACTTACATGCTAGTAATTACACAGACTGAGCAAGTTGTATCACACACACACACACACACACACACACACACACACACACACACACACTCACACACACACACACACACACACACACTCACACACACACACACACACTCACACACACACACACACACACACACACACACACACACACACACACACACACACACACACACACACTCACACACACACACACTCACACACACACACACTCACACACACACACTCACACACACACACACACACTCACACACACACACTCACACACACACACACACTCACACACACACACTCACACACACACTCACACACACACACACACTCACACACACACACACTCACACACACACACACACTCACACACACACACTCACACACACACACACTCACACACTCACACACACACTCACACACACACACTCAATGAAAAGGGGGACAATGAATTTGAAGAAGAGAAGAGGAAGGCATATGGGAGAGCTTGAAGGGAAGAAGGAAAGCGGGAGTGATGAGATCATAATCTTAAAATTGAAAGAAATAATTTTTAAAAGCGTAACTGCCCTCTCAGGCTGTTTAAGGCATTTATCATGTGGGGGCTGGCACGGTCAGAAGTGGTGGAAAGCACTTCCTGTTCTCCCGGAAGACCAGGGTTTGGTTCCCAGTACCTGTACAACGACCTGGAACTACAGCTCCCTAAAGGTTCCCAAACCCTCTTCTGGCCTCTTTGGGAGCATGTTTGTGTGCACGCACACGCCCACACACAGATAAATAAAAATAAACCTTCAAATAATAAAAATGAACAAAAAGATATTTTTCTCTTTTAGAATGTAATGAAGAAACTGAAGACAGTTGCCTTTTACTTCAGTTTTGCTACAGGATTTTTGTGGAATGCTATCGTCAAACAATAATTTTAAAGTTCAATTATGAAATAAGAGTAAAATAAGGACTTTTTAGGATGTTTTTCTCATCTATTCTTAATTTCCAGCTACCAGAAGGATACCATGTATTAAAACCTGAGACTTTATTTATTTATTTATTTATTTATATTTAGTGAATACTGATTTCCCTAAAAACCTAAATCACTGTGAACACACACACACACACACACACACACACACACACACACACACGAGCGAGGCGTTGGTGGCTCACGCCTTTAATCCCAGCACTTGGGAAGCAGAGGCAGGTGGATCTCTGTTGAGTTCTAGGCCAGCCTGGTCTACAAAACAAGTTCCAGGACAACCCCCAAAGCAATACAGAGAAACCCTGTCTCGAAAACCAAAAAAAAAAAAAAAAGAAAGAAAGAAAAAAAAAGCACAGAGATGAGGACTTTAATGTTGCAAAGCGCACACATACGTACGTACATACACACATAGACGCCCACCCACGCTCCCGCACGCACGCACACACACACACACACACACACACACTTCTTTCCACACTTCCAAGCCTATTTCCCAAGGCACAGTTACTATGCTAAAAAAGTTCCCTACTTCTGTTAGAACGGCGGTTCTCAGTCTTCCTCATGCTAAGACCCCATAGTACCCCCAACCACAAAATTATTTCATTGCTACTTCGTAAGTGCAATTTTGCTACTGTTATAAATCGTAATGCAAATATCTGATATGCAAAATATCTAATGGGCGATTCCAAAGGGGTCGCAAGCCACAGGTTGAGAATCACTGTTAGCTAGACCTGCACGTGTTTATTAAGAAAGTCAAGGTTTCGTTTAGTAACAGAACACTTCGAGTTAGTAAACTCTGGGGAAACATTGGGCACTATGCTAGAAACTTAAAATACTTTTTAAAATGACATTTGAAACCTCTTCTATCACAGTAATTTAAGTCACTCTCATACGAACTTGTCTTAGTGGGTGAGAAAACAACAGCAAAGTTCTTCTGACTTCAAATTCGCAGAATCACACTCGGTTGACAATCTGACAGTTCTAACTCCAACCCTAAACTCTGCTTTGAAATCACACTGCCCAGTCACAGACACCTGGAGGAACTTTGGTGACAGTGACGTGCCAGACAAACAGGTATAAATGCAGGACTACCGAGACTGAGAACCATTGCTGCAGGGCGGGGGTGGGGGTGGGGTGGGGGTCTCCCACTTCTAATAAACACACACTTGCACACACGCAGTCCTTGGAGAACGCCTGGCAAGCCAGCACCAGTCACCAGGTTCCTCCTAGGACCCGTTCTTTTCCTTGAGTCCTGAGCAGATTTGCCCTCTCCCCCAGTGTCCCAGGAGCACTCTGCGTCTTCTCTCAGACCAGCCAGCAGATCCCGAGGCTAACCCAGCCACCAATTGCTTTCTCTCCCACTCCCAGATCCCAAATGCCGGGCGAGAGGGGCAGAGGCACCCAAGCGCGCCACGTGGATTGCGAGCCAGCAGCCCGATCCAAAGACAGATCCAAGCAGGGTCTCTGCCTCGCCAGCCCCGGCGGCTCTGCTCCCGGCCCGGGCGCCCGAGACTTGCCTGGTTAGGGTCGGTGGCTCGGAAAACGTGGCAGGCCATCTGCGACTCGGGGTCGTCCGGCTGCGCCTTGATCAGGTAGGCAAAGTAGGTGAGGTCGTGGCTGTTGTGGATGAATCGCGAGATGTGCTGCGCCTTGTGCTCGAAGATGAACACCCCGGTGTTGGGCTGCACAGTCCCGGAGCCAGCGCCCCCGCCGACCCCGGCACCCGGCGCGGGGACGCAGCGCAGGAAGGGCGCGCTGAGCACCAGGAGCACCTCGCGGGCCGCGGGAGCCCCGCAGCCACCCGCTTCAGGCTTCTGGCTGCGCCGGCGGATCTCGGCCATGAGCCAGGGTAACATGGGCAGCGTGGTCCTGCGATCCAAACACGACCCTCCCACGTACCACAGCCGGAAGCGCTTGTCACCCGGCTTGGGGGCACCTGGCTGCGGTGGGGTGCCCGGCTCGGGCTCCAGAGGGTGCGGGAACGGCTCATCCTGAATGCAGCTAGGCGACTCCATAACTCGCGCCTAGCGAGGGCACCGCGCCCCCCAACTCTCCCTGTGCAGGCGCCGCGGAAACTGCCAGCTGTCGCCCCAGGCCCCCGCGCCTGCCTTGGTGCCACCAGCCCTTGAAGTCCGCGCTTCAGCGGCCCTGCCCCATGCGACACTTTCCCGGGCGCGGCTAGGAGGCTCCGGCTGCAGCGCAGTGGACTAGCGGGAGACCGAGGCTCACCCGCGCATCCTCCTTCCTGGAGCCCGCGCCTGCGGAGCCGCCTGTCCTCCTGCCGCCCGTCCTCGGGGTCGGGGACCACGCCGGCTGGCCGCGCTCTCCTGCTCCCGCTCCTGCAGCCCGCTGCGGCCGCCGCCGCCGCGCTCGCCCAGCGCTGGCACTGGAAGGCTGGGCGGAGAGTGGGGCTGTGGGCGGGAAAGGGTGACTCGGGGCGGAGCTGACTGCTAGCAGGGTGACCGGCTGTCACCTGGAAGGTCGGGGGCGCGGGGGTGCGGCCCGCTCAGTCCAGGAGAACTATCCCAATGGAAAATAACAAAAACAAGCGTGGCCTCCCGCGGGCGGCTCCTCCAGCCGCTGACTCTGCAGCCCAGATAGCTGCTCCTCCTCCAGGGTTCCAGTCCCTCCCTCGTTTCTTCCTTCCTTCCTCCCAGGCCGCAACTTTAAAGCCGCCTGCAGCCCTGCCGCCTATCCGGAGAGCTTTGCCTGCAGCAGCCGATCTGAGGTCGCCTCCCAGCCTCTTCCTCCGGCCTCCGCCCCTCACCTCGCCTCAGGGGGCAGCCGTACCCAGCCTGGCACGGGCACTTCCCGGACCAGCACGGCCTCTCTCCTCTCCTGGAGACTCTACTGCCCCCTGGAGAGGGGCCACTCTCAGTGGGGGCACAGGGATTTTTTTTTTTTTTCTTTTTAAGCAATCTTTGCTTGGTTTTATTCCCTCTAAAGCCTGAATATTACTATATTCTGCATCCTTTTTTCCTACCCTCGAGCACTGCTTGTGTTTTCAATGACAATTTTATGACAAACTAGTTTAATTGTAATATTCACTTTAAACTTTAACACTGTTTGATATGAATCTTCCCGTTTCTTCATGAAGCTAACTTCTTAAAATATAAAGAAGTTAAACTTCTTTACGTATCCCCACTTCAGAACTATTATACATTTCTTCCCTTTTATGTATGAAAATACATATTTCAAAAAGCATTTCAGGAATAATTTAACGTTTTATTTTATTTTTAAAGCACAACCGTGGTAATATAATTATGTTTTCCATTTTAGCAAATTAAACTGGTTTTGTTATTGCTGTTTCTAGGTTAAGACAAAGTCTCCTTCCCGTACAGCACAGGTTGACTTAGAACACTCCATCTTCCTGCCTCAGTTTTCCAAGTCCTGGAGTGACAGGAATGTGTCACCATCCTGGAAGAACTCTCAGACTCCCTTTCTGCCCTTGCTGAATGATAAGGAATGAGTAAGAGAAAAACAGAACAAAAGGGGAAAGCTTCAACTTACTTATTCCCAGCTGCTTAGAAGAAAAATGAAAACACCGGTTTCTCTTGTTTTCATATTTAATGGTTGTTCTTACTCTCTCTAACATCCTATGGTCATTTTGCTTCTTGTTCATGCAAAGTCAACATGGTCACAAATGCTGCACTTCTGGGGCCACCATGTACACCTCTTGTTAGTAACCACCTAAGCTCCAAGACGAAGATGTTATTGGTTGGTTTAAGTCATTTATTTTAACACTTACAAAACCTCTGTCCACAATGCAACCCAAATCTTCAAGGAGCAGTGAAACACCTGGAAACATGGACAGAGCCATCCTAAGACCTTAGCTGAAGCTCTCTTGCACAGATCTCATTTCCCAGGGCTGCTTATCTGAGGCTTGTGAAAGAGAAAGAAAGGAATAATGTCATGGGTCAATTAAAGAAGCCTTACAGACCGGCCACATCAGTCAGTGTTGGGGTTAGGATTTGAGTTTGGAACGGCCAGTTCCTGCTGGCATAATAAATTCAAACAACAGAGAATAAACTTTCATTGATTGACAGGAAAACAGATACAGTCTTCAAATGTATAACAAGCTAAATAGTGTTGCTTCCTGCTCTGGAGCCCTTGACCTGTTCTTTATTTCTGTGTTTATCTACGTTTATAAATATTACTACATGGGAAGGTAGTTCTCTCTGCCTTCCTGAAGTTACAGCCATGTGATGTGACTTATTTTTTGACAGAGACATGTGAACAGAGTGACTTGGGTTACATCTGAAGTAGAAGCATTTAATTGGAAGTACAGTAGTGGACACGTGGACACTCTTGCTGTCCAGTGGCCATGGTGAAAACAATGCATCTGTGTGGAGGCCTCATGATCAGAGACCAGAATGCTGAGCCATGGCTCTGTGGCCAGCTGTCCTGGAAGACCTATCAGGGCCAAGACAGACCCCTCACTCACAAATAATAAACTTTTGTCCTATTAGGCCATTGGGATTGTGGGTGTGTTTGTTTCCTTAATAACCTGTCCTAGCCTGCCAAATAAAATGGTTACGCTAGCACACATTTATCATAATTTGTTTTATAATTATTGACGTAGTTGACTCTGTGCTTACATAAACTAGATGGTAAACTATTAGTTTCTTACAATCACTGTTTCACCTCCAGAACCCCAGAATCATTTACATATAAAAAGCACTCAATTGCATATTCACCACTTGAATTTAAAGGCAATATACAACTACAACATAAAGGAATAATTACACAAAATATGTAGGTGAATGGTGTTTACTTCATGTTGAGGCAGAATATGGGTGGCTATAGCCTCCAGCCCTACCACTCTCTTCCTCCCTCCAGATGAAGACCCAAAGAATATGTACATAGACAGCATTTCCAAAGCATTGGTGGAAGTCTCTTTCCTGGGGAATCCTGGGAGAAATGTCTACCTACAATACCGAGAAGTGAACTTCACATATGGTTAAAATATTCCTTTACTACTCCAAATAAAATTGTGCCAATACTACTAAAAAGGTGACTACTAAAAAGCTGTAAGGTGCTCTCAACCCTTAAATAACTTGTGTATGAGAAACAGAAGTCCATGAATTAGTGCAATGGTGAAAGAAGAGAAAGGTTTGGTTTGTTGTAGTCTTCTATCCTTGTTTTTTTGCTACCAAATACAAGGATCTTCATCTTCTCCCCCACTCTCCATCTCTCTCTCTCTGTCTCTGTCACTCTCTCACACACACACACATTTGGTGTTCATACACACACACACTGGTGTCCACATAACATGCACTTTTCTTTCCTGATAAAAATAAAGCTATGGGATTGCAGAGATGGCACACTGAATAAAACACTTGCTTCTAAAGTGAAATGGAATTCTCAGAACGCACATAAAGCCAGGCACAATAACAATGTGTATTCCCAGAAGCTCATGGACCAGCTAACTAACCTGATGTGCACAGGGGCAAACAACAAAGAGACTCTGTTTCAAACAAGGTAGAAGGCAGCAACTGACACCAAGGTTGTCATCTGCTCTCTGAACATGTCCTGTGGTGTGCATGTACACATGCAACATACACATCAAAAAGATTAAAAATAATGATGATAAATAATTCCATGTTCCTGTCTTTATGAGACTTTACCAGTCTCTTCTTTTCCAGTGCCTTCTCTTCCTGTCACCCCACAACCTGAGCCTCTTCCATCCTTCATGACTTGAACACCTTTCTTTATTCAAGATCCAATACAAGAGTCATATCTCCTGAAGCTGCGTGCCCAGACAGCTGGTAGCTGCTCTTCTTTGCCCCCTTTCCTGTGTATCCCACTAATATAGCTGTTATGACATTCTTCATAATTACTGAATCTCTGTGTTCTGCAAAGAAGTGATGCCATCAGGGTGGTGACATTTGGGGGTCTAGGAGTGAATTCACATTCTCTGCAAACTTTAAGAATTAAAAGGTCATACCATGTTTGTCTTTCTGTGTCTGGGTTACCTCACTCATGATGGTTTCTTCTAGTTCCATCCATTTCCCTTCGAATTTCAAATGTCATTGTTTTTTGTTTTTTGTTTTTTTTTTTTTTCTGAGTAGTACTCTATTGGGTAAATGTACCACATTTTCTGTATCCATTCTTCAGTTGAGGGGCATCTAGGTTGCTTCCAGGTTCTGGCTATTATAAATAGTGCTGCTATGAGCATAGTTGAACAGATGTCCTTGTTGTGTCAATGTGCTTCTTTTGGGTATATGCCTAAGAGTGGAATTGCTGGATCTTGTGGTAGACTGATTCCCATTTTCCTGAGGAGTCGACATACTGATTTCCAAAGTGGCTGCATGAGTTGGCACTCCCACCAGCAGTGGAGGAGTGTTCCCCTTTCTCCACATCCTCTCCAGCATAAACTGTCTTTGGTGTTTTTTATTTTAGCCGTTCTGACAGGAGTAAGATGATATCTCAGAGTTGTTTTGATTCAAATTTCCCTAATTACTAAGGATGTTGAACAATTTTTAAATACCTTTTGTCCATTTAAGATTCCTCTATTGAGAATTCTCTATTTAGATCTGTATCCCATTTTTTAATTGGATTATTTGGTGTTTTGGTGACTAGGTTCTTGAGTTCTTTGTATATTTTGGAGATCAGGTCTCTGTCTGATGTTGGGTTACTCACTTATAGGTGGATATTAGACATAGATCAAAGGATAACCAGCCTACAATCCACAGCCCCAGAGAAGCTAGGAAACAAGGAAGACCCTAAAAAAGACATACATGAACCCCAGAGAAGGGGAAAGGGACAAGATCTCCTGAGCAAATTGGGAGCATGGGGAGAAGGGGGAGGGTTAAGGAGAACATGACGCATCAGGAAGGTTGAGATAAGAACAGAGAGGAGAACAAGGAACGAGATGCCTTGATAGAGGGAGCTGTTGTGGGCTTAATGAGAAAGCTGGCACTAGGGAAATCTTCAGGGATCCACAAGAAAGACTCCAAATAAGAATCGAAGCAATAGTGAAGAGGCTACCCTAAATGCCCTTCCCCTATAATGAGATTGATGACTACCTTAAAAACCATCATACAGCCTTCACCCACTGATGGAAGCAGAAGCAGAGATCCATAACTAAACACTGAGCTGAACTCCTGGAATCCAGTTTTAGAGAGGGAGGAGGGATGAGCAAAGGGATGAAGACAATGCTGGAGAAACCCACAGAGACAGCTGACCTCAGCAAGTAGGAGCCCATGGACCCCAGTCTGACAGCTGGGGAACCAGCATAAGACTGAACCAGAGCCCCTGAATGTGGATGTCAGTTGGGGGGCTTGGACAGTCTATGGGACCGCTGTCAGGGGAACCAGTATTTATCCATTCCCTATGGAGGGATACTCTCTCAGCCTAGACACACGGGGAAGGCCTAAGTCCTACTCCAAATGATGTAGCAGACTTTGATTATCCCCTATGGGAGGCCTCACCCTCCCTGAGAGTGGATGGGGGTGGGATAGGGGGTTGGTGGGGGGAATGGGAGGACAGGAGGGAGGGGGAAGTGGGATTGGTATGTAAAATAAGATTGTTTTTAATTTAAATAGAAATTACTTCAAAAAAAAAGAATTAAAAAGGCCAGCACTGGGGAGGCATGAGATGGACTCCCTTCCTCCCTCAGAACTGGTGGGCTTGGGCTATTGCTGGGGGCGGGGGGGGGGCGGGGGGGGAACGGGGATGGGAGGGAGTTAATGTGACTGCAGACAGGGAAGCTGATTGGTTCCTGCCAAAGGAGTCTGGCAGCAGCTGTGAAGGTTCTGCTGAGCAGTTCCTACTTGGAGGTCTGGGAAGCGGGAAGAAGAAGAGGGAAGGTGGGCCATCCTAAAACTGAAGGTCGTTTATTCTGTGTCTGCCTGCTAGCAAGTTCTATGATTCTTGGTGCCTCAGAGACAGGAGTCTGTAGAAGGGTTTGCTCCACCTCACATTTTCCTCCCACAGTAGCACAGCAGCTGCTAATTACTGGGTAGCTAATGAGTATCGAATGAGTGAAAGAGTTGAATAAATGGCTAATTAGAACTTAAGAAACAAAAGCGTTTTACTATCACAGAGGTGATATGCCAAATTCCTAATTAGATGATTTCTGATGAACAAATAGATCCACGGGGTAGTCATGAATCTTCTAACTGCCTTCCTCAAATGTATGGTGGCATTCTGACTGGCCATAGCACAGCCTTTGTGGTTGGATGGGGTTTTAAAATATTACCAGGGGCTCCCCTACTCTCTGTGACCTTGCCCCAACCCAGGCAGCTGGGTCATTCTATGTGCTGGCTTCAGGGAAAGGATGACACAGCAGAATGCAAAGAACAAAAGAGCCCATTTTTAGCATTTATGCTTCAAAAGCCAGAGACTGGCAAAGACCAAGACTTTTTTTTTTTTCTTGCTCTAGACAGACAAAAAAAAAAAAAAACATCAACTTGGAAGATGGAGAAACAAAAAGTAAGAGAGTTTGAGTTCTCTGAGTCTTCTGAGGGAGATCTCTCTGTCTCTCACAGCTGGGCTAATGAAGAGGAACTGTAGACCCCCCAAAGCAGAAGCCCTGCTACTTTCTCTGGGATAAGCCCAGAAATCTGTATTTTCCCAAGCCAGCCAAGGCTAAGAGGCAGGAGGGGGTGGGGCAAATAGACTGAAGAACGGAAACAGCCTTTGGAACAAGTCATTTGTCTTGCATGGAAAGGAGCTGCAACATTCATTATGCAGGGTGGAGGGCAGACAGAAGCCATTCTGACTTGCTGTCACTAGGAGAGGTAGAAGAGAAGGCAACTCCTGGGCTGTGTAAGGAACAGCCCTATTTCTTCCTCCCCATGCCCCCATTTCTTTCTGAGACATTCTGCCATGACACTTCAGACAGGAAAGAACTGAAGGAGGAAGGGAATGACCGGAGGGAAGGAGAGGAGAAGGAAGGAAGGAAGGAAGGAAGGAAGGAAGGAAGGAAGGAAGGAAGGAAGGAAGGAAGGGGACTGTTCCGTAAGGCACAGGAAATTGACACAGAATATATAGTATAACTGAATTCTTGGTTCATATGATAAGTTTGATTGATTCCCATCTACACACAGCCAGCCCAAATAATACAGTGTATTAGTTCCTTTTCTGTTACTGTGACAGCACACCATGATCAGGGCAATAGAGAAAGGTTTTCCTTGGACTTATCGTTCCAGAGGGCTAAGTATCCATCACGGCAGGGACACAGCAGCAGGAGCAGGAAACTGAGAGCTCCCGTCTTGAACCACATGCACAAAGCAGAAAGGGTAAACTGGAATATGAGGCTTTCAATCTCACAGACCACCCCTGATCCCATGCTTCCTCCAGTCAGGATGCACGACCTAAACCTCATTGTTCAGATGACCAAGACTATGGACAACATTTCTCATCCAAACCACCACGTTCCACTCCTCGCCCCTCACAGGCTTGAGGCCATATCATGATGTAGAAACACATTTGGCCCAATTTCAAAAGTCCCCATGGTCTTTCACAGTCTCAACATTGTTTTAAAAGCCCAGAATCTCTTCCGAGACTCAAGACGATCTTGTAATTGTAACCCCTTGTGAAATAAAAAAAAAAAAGGTCCATGCATCCATCATGTGATGTCACAGAATACACATTCCCATCCAGAAGGGAGGAATGGGGACATAGTGAGAAATACTGGACCAAAACAAACCAGACAGGGAAGCACCAAACCTGCCAGGTCCTGTGTCAAAGGGCTTAGATGTATCTGTCCCTCCAGCTTCACTTCCTTCACCAAATACCTCTTTCTTAGGCTGACTCCACCCCTGTATGCAGCCCTCCTTGGCAGATATCCCATGGCTGTGACATCTCCAGTATCTTGGAGGCACCACTGAAACTCAGTATTCACCTTCACAGCTTTATAACTTGGCTTCTCGGGACCTTCTACCATCTCAGGGCTTCACACAGAGGCACCTCTGGGACACGCTGGCCTCAGCCCACTGTCTGAAACCACAGAGGAAATAGCCTCTTCACTCTGGCATCCTTCATGCCTCCAATACCAGCACTGTGTGGGTGACACTATTGAGTTTGGCTGACAGCTTGGGATGAACCCTGCACCCCTGGGGCCACATTAGCAGCAGAACTTTTATTCATTTGCATTCTAGGAGCAGAAAACACCCGAGACTCTTTAACAAGGAAGAAGGTTTGCTGAGTTGACATCTTGCTCTGAGGTTCCCGTCCCTTCATTCCAGATGTCTTTCCTTAACTAAAGACACTAATCTTAGCCAGGCTTGGTAGTGCGTGCCTTTAATCCTAGCACTCGGGAGGCATAGGCAGGCAGATCTCTGTGTTTGAAGCCAGCCTGGTCTACAAAGTAAGTTCGAGGACAGCCAAGACTATACAGAGAAACCCTGTCTTGAAAAAAATAACAAAAATAAAAAAGGTACTACACTCCTTGACCCTTTCAGCATAAGCCTTGGCTGCAACAGTAAGTTTTCTGGTGCTCTTTTTTGGTTCAAACAGGACATTTTGTGTATCTTTCTCTGCCAGTGGTCATTTTCATTGTAGATCGACATCAGAGGTACTGAAAATAACCAGGCTGCAGATCTGATGCTTCCTTGACATTGCCTCTGCCAAAGAAATTAGTCTGTCACTTATTAGTTTAGCCTTAGGCAAGTGCTTAGGACACGGACAGAAGGCAGCCACATTCTTTGCCAACATTACAGAAGAATGGCTTCCAGCACAGTTGCTGTTATTATTTCCTTCTGAAACCTGTTGAGCTAGACCTCCGTAGTCCACACTGTTCTCAGTGCATCTACATTCCAACTTCAAACTAGAAAGGACTGTTAAGCTCTGCTTATAGTTCAACTACTTTCCTGACACAAAGTGTCCCCATTCCTCCAAAACACAATATGATTGGGTTCTTCACACCTACTGACTCTCTGTACCAACTTCTGTCTTAGTACTTGTATGCTTCTGTGATAAAACACCATGACTACAGTGACTCAGAAGGAAGGACGCTTATTTGTGCTTATTGTCCTGGAGGGCTAAAAATCCATCAAGACAAAGAAACATAGCGGCAAGCCGGCATGACAGCAGGAGCAGAAAGCCGAGAGCACACATCTTCAAACTCATGCAGGAAACAGAGAGAAAATTGGAAGTGCCATGAGGCTTTTAATCTCAAAGGCCACCCCCTAGCAATTTTTACCAATGAAGCATCCCAAACAATGCCACCAACTGGGCACCAAGTGTTCAAATGACCAACACTGTGGGGAACATTTGTCATTCAAACAACCGTGAGTACAAATGCTAGATGGCCTACATAGAGGTTTTAAACAACTATGAAAACTAGAGACATAAATTTCCAGAAGCTGTTCTCCCTCTTTCTATGCCTCCTTGTCCAATTCCACCTTCCTTCACTGTCCTTAGACTCCAGGTTCTTGGGCTTTCCAAGGAGAACTGAAGACCACATACTCTCCAGGAGTCTTCCCAGCCTGCACTATCAGGTTAGGCTCCCGAGGGATTGAGTTTCATGGGCTGAGAACCCTCCAGATCCTCTGAGTCTCAGGCATGCTGATGACCTGGCCCCTGCTGAGTAAACTGTTCTAACGAAGCCCCCTTTCTGAGTTATAGTCTGTTGGTTCTGTTCCTCAAGAGAGCCCCCGCCTAATACAAATGTTAACTGGAAATTGGTTGATGCTATTTTTTCCTTTGAACATTCAGCCAAACTCCTAGAAGAGTGATTTAAATGGAAAGATCCTAGTATTCTAATGAGGAGTCATGTCACAGGACTCTAGAATCTCAGGAAACCACCCTATTGCCCTCAGAGGACATTTGGGTGCTCTACAATTGGGAACTAACACATTTAACAAGAGTTTTACTTTTTTGCCTTAGTACAGTTTCTTTCTCCCTGAGTTGGCAAAGGTTTGTAGCAGCTCTAATCTAATGTCTTCACAGCAGAAAACTGAGCACTTCCCTCTTGCTCAGGAATATATATTCAGATGTGTCTCTGAATGCTGCTCCATAAGCTGTCATGGCAGCAAGTGGATTTGGTGCTCTGAATGGTCAAACCTAGAGTGCATGGACACCTGTGAAGATGCCATTGGGGTAATTTCAAACTTCCTTATGTTACAATAAATATTCTTGAGTTGGGAACAAAACAGTCATTCATGTCATTATTATAGCCAAAAAAACAACCCTAAAAAACAATGGAAAAAGTGAACAAAGAAATTGTAAGCCAATTTTATGTACAAGTATGTATATACAATTCTATAACAAAAATCCAAATTAAATGCAGCTATTTGTGTATGTGGAAGATAAGTTTACAGATAACAGATTTTATAGACCACACACTGCTTTACAAAATAAATAGTTCTGAAAATTGCATTGTAAGAAAGACAATTTCGGCTGGGCAGTGGTTGCACACACCTTTGATGCCAGCACTCGGAAAGCAGGATCTCTGTGAGTTTGGAGACAGCCTGGTCTACAGAGTGAGTTCCAGGACAGGTTCCAAAGCTACACAGAGAAACCCTGTCTCAAAAAACAAATAAACAAACAAAAAAACCAGACAATTTCATCATTGGAAAACATAAAATTTACTTACATGTTTGGGGGAGTGAAAGAATATGATCAAAATATATTGTTTAGAAAAAAATTTTAATGTGCTTACATGGACCCAGATGTACTTACACTTCTTATGTAATGAAATCTTATTAGACAGCCTGTGTATACGAAGTCCCTCACTGACCAAAGATCATCTTGTGTAGTATGACTTTATAAAATGTCTGTAAATTTATCCAAATAATGTGAAATTACTTTAATTAACAAATATTAATATGGGACTGGAGCAGGTAGGAGGATTGATTGCTCTTCCAGAAGACCTGTGTTTTTGATCCCAGCACCCATATGGCTCTAAATGTCTGTAACTCCAGACAGTGCCGTCTTCTGGCCTCTATGCTCTTCTGGCCTCTATGGACACTGCACACATGTGGTACATACATGCAAGCAAATACCCACAGACATAAGATAAAAAAATTAAACAAGTTTCAATGTGTGTGTGTGTGTGTGTGTGTTAATCAAGTAGATTAAAATGTCAAAAGAATAAAGCTTCCCAACTATACAAATGCCAAAGGAAGCATTTGGTGAGAATGTAACTGTTATCAGTTTATTCTACTAATTTAGCTAGAATTTGAACACTGTCACCTTGATAAAGGTTATTTTTATGGTTTCAAAATGAAACGTCCCTCACAGTATCACTTATAGGAGGCCTGATTACCAGATGATGGGTTTTGGAGTTGTGGATCTGCCTAACCAGTGGGTTAGTCTTTGAAGAATTAATCATATTATGATATTTTTGGGAATAATAAAAGTAGGAACCAGACATTGTCTTAGTTAGGGTTGCTATTGCTGTGATGAAACACCATGACCAAAACAACTTGGGATAGAAATGATTTTTATTTCACTTACAGTTCCATATAACATTCATAATCAAAGGAAGTCAGGACAGGAACTCAAGCAAGGCAGGATCCTGATTCATAGGCCATGGAGGGCTGCTGCTTACTGGCTTGCTTCCTCTGGCCTGCTCAGCCTGCTTTCTTATAGAACACAGGGCCACTATCCCATGTCTTAGTTAGGGTTTCTACTGCTGCAATAAAACACCATGACGAAAGAGCAAGCTGGGGAGCTTGGTCTTACTTGGCTTACACATCCAGATTTATAGTCCATCACTGGAGGAAATCAGAAGAGGAACTCAAGCGGGAATCTAGAGGCAGGAGCTGGTGAAGAAGACGTGGAGGGGAACTACTTACTGGCTTGCTTCCCATGGCTTCCTCAGCCTGCTTTCTTTTAGAACCCAGAACACCAGACCAGGGCTGACTTCATCCACAATGGACTGGACTCTCCCGGATTCATCACTGCTTGAGAAAATGCCTAGCAGCTGGATCTCATGGCAACTTTTTTTGTTTGTTTTGTTTTGTTTTTCTAGACAGGGTTTCTCTGTGTAGCTTTGGAGCCTATCCTGGCACTCACTCTGGAGTCCAGGCTGGCCTTGAACTCACAGAGATCTACCTGTCATGGCAACTTTTATAAAGAAAACTTTTAATTGGGGTGGCTCACTTACAGATTCAGAGGTTCAGCCCATTATCGTCATGGTAAGGAGCATGGTGGCATGCAGGCAGATGTGGAGCTGGAGGAGTAGCTTTGAGTCCTACACCTTGCAGGCAACAGAAAGTCAACTGAAAGTCACACTGGGGAAAGCTTGAGCAAAATAGACCTCTAAGCCTGCTCCCACAGGGATACACTTCCCCCAACAAGGCCAAACCCCCCAATGCACCACTTCCTTCTGGAGGGGGGCCATTTTCTTTCAAACTACCACAGTGGGGGTTGCATGTCATGGTGAGTGTGTTTGTGTGTGTGTGTGTGTGTGTGTGTGTGTGTGTGTGTGTGGATCAGAAGACAACCAAATAGAGTCGGTTGTCTATCATAAGTTGGTTCTATCATAAGTATTCCAGGGATTTTGACCATGTGGGTTCCAGGGATCAAACTCAGATCATCAGGCTTGACTGCAAGAGCCACCACCCACTTAACTATCTTGCCTCCCTCCTCCTCCATGTCACATTTTTTGCCCACTTAATTTGAACTTTGACCTTTTACATCTAAAAAGTTGGCACATTTATAATTCTATCTTTTTTATCTGTCAGAAGCATTAAGAAGTAAAATGTGTTCTGGTCACTGGAGAGATGGCTCAGTGCTTAAGAGCACTTGCTGCTCTTCCAGAGGACCCAAGTTTGGTTCCCAGAACCCACATCAGATGGCTCACAACTACTGAAGGGACCAGCTCCCCTTTCGGCAGCCATAACGGCCAAACACATGCCTGTCTGACCTTGTCCTAGACACTAGAAAGTCAGATGCCTGCCTCGTGACAAGGAACCAATCAGAAGTTAGCTGGTGGCGCTATGCTTTATGACCCTGGGTGTACTTTACGGACAAGCACACAGCAATGACACACAGAGCATAGCAACCACCCTGGGAGGGCCTATGGGCCATAACAACCAGTTGGCCAATCAACACAGGGCAAGCCCTCCAAGGCTGGAGGCACACCAATTGTGAGCCTGTGCATACCCCTAGACACTCCCCTTACGCTGCCTTATAAAATCTCTCGGGAGGTCCCAGGAGCTGTCTTTTGCGAGCCATCCGCCATGGCGGGTGGGTGAAAGACCCGAGCTAACATAGGGTTAGCTTGTTAAAAAAAAAAACAATAAAGCCTCGTGCAGTTTGCAGCAAGCTCTCGAATCCGCCTGGTGATTGGGGTGACTGAGGTCGTGGCCTGGAACCCCAGATACCTGAGTTTTCCAGGGGCCTAACACTACCTATAACTCCAGCTCCAAGGAACCAGGTTACCTGTGCACATACACACGCACCAAAAGAAAATAAAACAAATTAAGGAAAGAAATCTTAAAAAATAGGGTGTAGTGTTTAGGACAGCGTGTTGGCTCAGTGAGTAAAGATACTTGCTGCATGAACACAAGGAGCTGAGACCCTCAGGGCCCTAATTAGACTGTGGGGTGAAGAGTTCCACATCAGCCAAGCATGGAGCATAAACTACAGCATAAATAAGAAGCATCTGTGATTCCCAGCACTGCTATATGAGAGGCCAAGGCAAGGGAATCAGGTTCCAGGACCAGCTAGTTCGGAGCTGTTAGTGCAGAAGAAACAAAAGACACTGCACCAGCAAAAAGAAGAAAACAAACTCACAAAAGTTGTTCTCTGACCTTTGTATGTGCATGCATGCAAGTGGTACGCACACCCAAAACAGTAGCGTCTATACTTGAGTGAGAGCAAAAATGGAAAATTATATAAATTTTAGTATTATTTAATGGATTAGAGGATGCACAGAGTTAATAGTGTACAGTCTCATGACAAATAGCCCCACATCAGCCAAACACGGGACCACAAACTGTAACGGACTATGCTTTAAAGAACTATATTAGTGTGGAGATATTAAATACGCCTGCCCTCCACACTTTACCACTGAGTGAAACCTCGTGTTCATGCCTCTTGTATTGGTACATTGCACATTTGTATTGGGATCATGACTGGTTTTCTCTACCCCAAGGAAACATTTACAACTAAAAGCATTATTAATGTCTCAATAAAACCGTACTCTTGGGAAACTGATTCTTGCTTGATTGCTATTTCTAATGGGCTCTAAAAATTTTTTTAAATCAACCTACTTTATATTTTTTCAGATTAATTATTCCTAGTCTTTAATTGATGTTTTTGAAATATTTATTTATTTACTTATTTATCTCTGGATTTTTGAGACAGAGCCTCTATCTATGTTGCTGAGGGCAATATTGAATTCACAATCCCCCTGCCTCGGGCTCCCCCTCCTAGTTCTCAGAATACAGACATGCACTGGCATGTCTCAATTTTAGTTTTTTTAAAATATATATCCTTCAACATCTCTGCTATGCTGTGTACAGTGTACCTGTCACCAAGATGAAGATGTTCGTAAACACCCTCAGGGCTGAACCTTTGGACACTGGAAAACATAAAGGTTAAAATCCAGGATGAGGAAGGAATTGCTCCTGATCAGTAGAGGCTGACTTGCTGGTGGGCAGCTGGAAGATGGGCTTTGACTGTAGCATTCACAAAAGTCCACCATCCATCCTGTGCCGAGACATTGTGCTCCTAAGAGGAGGAAGGAGCCTCGCACCACTCCCAAGGGGACCACGCCGAAGAGAAAGGTTAAGTCGGCAGTGCTAAAAATCTATAAGGAGGATGGAAATGAGTAAAGAAGATGCCTCCATTTAGTGTCTTCAGTTGAATGAAGTGCTTGGGTTTCCAAGCCAATCGCTTTAACAAACACAACAGTGGCAAGTGTTATCTGACTTACTGCTTCAATAAACAACAAGAAAAGCAGTTGGAATAAAAATATAGGCAACTAGTATGTAGGTGTGCTGTATAATTTTAAGGAAGGGGATTATGAAGCCTTATCACCACTTACTGCTGAATTGTTGGAAAAATAACAGCTCTGGGAAAGGGGGAGCCACTGTATCCTGTTGTGGACTCGCTAGTGAGCCCACAAGCCTTAAATGGATAGTTCCAAATCAACGGCACATTGGAATTCCTAGTTAAACTCTGTGGGAAGAAACAAAACAGAAAGTTGTGAATGTGGGAAAGAGACTTGTAAGGAAGAAGTTGGGCTGGTGGGGGTGAGGATAGTAAGACAGTAGGGGAGAGAAAAGCCACAATGTAATAGATGCATTTTGTGTGAAATTGTAAAAGAAGAAAATTTATTAGTAAAACAAAGCAATAACTAGAATTTGGGACAATGCTTTAAAACAGTTACTGTTCTGTAGTAGTTTTATCTGACCACCTATATACTATTCCTTCTTGGTGTGAAATAGATGCCTCAAAATAAACATGTTGTAGTGAGTGTATGTGTGTACCTATATATGTATATAGATAGATACAGATGGAGAGGAAACTGTAGGGAGCTGGGGCAATGACTCAGTCAATGAAGTCCTTGGTGCACAAGCAGAAGGACTTCAGTTAGATCCATAGAAACCATGTAACAGGCCATGCGTGGTGACCCTGGCTTGTAATCCAATTGCTGAGTTGGTGGAGACAGTTGGGGATCATTTTATTTGGCATGCAATACTTCTTGAGTACCTCCTGAGTCCCATGTACTGGAACAATCTTGCCATCCTCATGGCACTTTTCTGTGATGGGATGCAAGAAGAGAGAAACAGAGAGGAAGAATAAGGAAGAAGGAGGAGGAGGAGGAGGAGGAGGAGGAGGAGGAGAAGGAGGAGGAGAAGAAGAAGAAGGCTTCATACCTCACAGAAGCAGTTATGGTGCCATAACAAAAATCTAAAATGTGTGCCACTGATTCCACGGCCATGTGGCATATGGGAAAGACTTTTTCAGTAGAGACTCCAAAAATAGCAAGGAAATACTACAAGGGGCTGAGGAAAATTGCTAGAGGCACTTAAAAATACAATGACTCATGAGGAAGTAAAAGTGCCACTTGATGCACTTTGGATTCCAGGAAAGATATTTCAAGCAGAAAAGTAAGAGGGCTTGGAATACAATAAGATGCTTCAAAAGAGAGTTGAATTCAGAAAGTAAGTAGCCAATTTGAAAATAGAGAATCAGAGGGGTTGGAATTGACTACTCTAGAAAATAAACTCCCTCTTGTTTCCAAATTCTCAAGCAAATAAAAGATTCTCAAGTGAAGAAGTGGCATCATAGGGCTGTGGAGCTATTCAGTGGTAAGAGTGTTCACTGTACACGCAGGTGGGTCAGACTGCAAGTGCTCATTTGGATCTCAGGGACAAGCTTTGGAGCTAAACTAAATTATCAACTTTGGTACAGCCACAGACCCTGCCTCAGTAAATAAAGTGGATCAAGGAGGACACTTGACCTCTAGCCTTCAAATGTATTACACTCATACACATGTACCGACACATATATACATATATATGCATGGACACCACACACATATACATGCACAAAGTAAAAATGGTCTCATGGCTGGGGATGGTGGCTCAGGACTGTGATCTCAGCTCCCAGGAGATTTGGCAAGAAATTCAGTGAGTCTCTGTGCTGCATCTCCATCCAAGGGCACAGCCCACCCAACCCCTGCTTGGCATTACTTGTGTCCACTTTTCTTCATCTCCCATTGCTTACCCAGCTGCACAGGTCACAGAACCAAGTCATGGGTGTTGAACAGGTTCATGGTACCAGGTATTAATTCATTCCGGGGAGCAGGCCTCAAATCTATTAAGAAAACAGTTGGTTACCACTATACCAGTCATGCCACTATTGCTCGTTGGTTACTTATGAAACATGTAGAGTCCAGCCCTGGGTAAAATCAGTGGTATCTGATTTTCCAATAGAACACAAGTGTCCTCTCTGATATTCTCTCAAAATTTTCAATCTAATACCTTTTAGGGAAAAACTGTTGCCTTTTTTCCTAAATCTTAACACTGGGTAAAGATTCACTCAATGATCAATTCTACAAGTAATACAACTTTCTTGTTCACCCAGCCTGCTGTTCTCTCAAATCTATTTTAAAGAGTTGTAGGTGCCTTTATTGGCTCTTACCTAAGTATGCATTGGCAAGCATAGTAGTTTCACTGTTAGGCGTTTGGTACCCAAATTTTTTTCCCATAGGGAACTGAACCTAGGGTCTTGAGCATGTTAGTCAGATACTCTACCACTGAGCTGCATCCCCAGGCCAAATTTTTATTTTAATAAATAAAGCACATTTGGGGTTGAAGAGATGGCTCGGCAGTTAAGAGCAGTAGCTGCTCTTCCAGAGGAGCTAGGCTAAATTTCCAGGACCCATACTGTGGCTCACTGAATTCTGAAATTCAGTCTCAGGGGATCAGATGCCCTCTTCTGGTCTGTGTGGACACCAGGCACACACGAGGTGCATAGACATACATGCAGACAATCACTCACCATATGTTAGTCAACTAAGAACCATGCACATTCCAGAACCAGGTGCCCCCATCCTCCACCCCTCCTTTAATGACTTGGTGCCAATGGCCTCATCATCCACCACTAAAGACCAATTCGACACATTTCCACTGTTTCCACCTTTGCTGTATTTCCTCTGTTGGCATGCTCCATACACCCCATAAAGCCTGCATCATGACCTGTTCTGTCATTGTCTGTTTCCACACCCCCAGCCCCCCTTCCCCCATCTTCCCCTTCTCTCCACTCCAGACCGGCTCAGAGGCAGCTGGTCTGTGTACCCCCTTCCCCAATAAATCTCTCGTGCGTGTGAAGTCTGTTGTGTGGTGTTATTTTTGTAGCATTCCTTGACCACATCTTGCCAAGACACTCTTTCCCTGCAAAACCCTTTCACCATACACATAAAATTAATTAATTAACTAATTAATTAAAATTAAAGCACAGTTATGCATGAATTTTCGGAAGAGGGGTAGAAAATGGGGAGGATATATGAAAATAGATCAAACTACCTCACAGTTATTATCTGGAAACAAAGGATCATCCTTCTAATTATATGCTGGAGTTGTAGAAGAGAAGGTAAGAATTTACAAGCAAATGTCAGTGTCTTTTATAATAGGAAATAAAGGGAGAAAAATCTCTTAGGGTGTGACATAATGGTGTCTGTATTGAAGCAACTGTATGTGCACAAATACAGATCTCATCAATGAAATAAACTCAGAGAGAACAAATAGATGTTTTCTGTAAGACATGCACACATATATACTAATATGTATAAAATTTGGCAGAACTGAGGGGAGAAAGACAGAATGGGCATGATTTTATTTCATACTTTTAAAGAATATTTAATACTAATGGAGCCTGAAATGATCAGAATTTCCTAATGGATCAGAAATAGTCAGGCAAAACACCCACACACAAAAATTTAAAAATAAAAAATGTAAAGTTAATTCTCTTAGAGAAATGGCAAATATTCCTGCTGAGCCACAAGGTGACCTCCTAGATGAAGATAAAGTTTACACAGTTTACACAGCAATGATTGTGTTGGAAGTTTTAACAAGCACGTCAGTTATAGTATTGCTGTCTTTATTTTCTTCCTTTTCTAATCTCAAGTAACATTGTATTAAAGTTTAAAAGAAAAAATAACCCAGGGCAAGCAAACAGTAAATCTTGTCGTCTGCACGGAGGACGATGGCGAAGGAAAATGCCCATGCTCTTTGAGGTAAGCCAGCATGGAGGTCAGATTTAGGCAGCAGGCTGGCACGTGGCAGGGAAGGGCCTTTAGATAAAGAGGAAGCGTGCTAAGGAAAGCATGCTTACAAAAGAGACTTACAGGAGAATGAAGAAAGGAAGGCTCTTCTGCCTGGTTCAGAAGAGCGGGTGGACTTAGAAAGCTGCATGGCTGAACTCTGAGTGCCAAGATACTGCATTCCTTCTGTTGTTGTTGGTCGGTTGGGGTTTTTTGTTGTTGCTGTGTTTTTTGTTTTTGTTTTTGTTTTGTTTTCGACAGGGTTTTTCGGTGTAGCTCTGGATCCTGTCCTGGAACTTGCTCTGTAGGCTGGTATCGAACTCACAGAGATCCACCTGCCTCTGCCTCCTGAGTGCTGGGATTAAAGGCGTGTGCCACCACTGCCTGACGATACTGCCTTCCTGAATGAATAACTACTTTGATTTTCTTTTGCCTTTGCAGCTTTTTCATCTTTGTTTTGTTTTCCTTTGTTGTGCCCAAAATCTGAAACCCCCAAATCACCAAGAGACCCATTTTGATGCAAAAGCAAAGAGACTTTTATTATATGTTTTAATGAGCTAACCGCATTAACGTGGGCCTTTCATCCATTCATCAAAGCGAATGGTTGGAGAAAGACTCTGAGAAACCACGAGGGGGTATATATCAGATAACATAAGGGACTGTCTAGGGGTGCACAACATTCTCAGGATTGGTGTGCTTCCTGGCTTGGACACCTGTCGTGTGTTGATTGGTCAACTGGTTGTTATGGCCTATAGGCCCTCCCAGGGTGGTTGCTATGCTCTACACTTCACTGTTGTGCACTTATACGTAAAGCATACCCAGTGCCATAAAGCACAGTCTCGACAGCTAGCTTCTGATTGGGCCTGGTCCCTTCAGCTTTTCTTTTCTTTTCTCTTTTGGAGACAGAGTCTTTCTGTGGAGCTCTAGGTGGCCTGGACCCCACTTTGTAACCAGGTGAGTACTGCCACATGTTGAGCTTTTGTGTTTGCTGTTATAATTTTCTTTTTGTTTTTGAGAAAAGGTCTTGGTAATTAATGTAGGTGGCCTCAGACTCACAATCCTCCTGCCTCAGCTCCCAAGTGCTGGGATTGCAGGTCAAGTATGCACCGCCCTCCACACTAGTCTGTTTCGGGTTTATTCCCTATCACACATGCAGCTGAACCAGGACCCCCACCTTCAACTCTGTGCAGTGACATGGAAGACAAACCTGCTCATTTGGACTCATCCTTCTGCTATTTTCTCAATTTACAAAAAAACAAAACAACATCAAAACAATCGCTTTAATGACTTCAGTCAAATAAGTGCTTATAAATGATCTGAATATAAAACTACTTTTGGAAGCTTGCTGGAGTCAAGCAGGCACCATTTTCTGTCATTGTTGAACTTCGGAGAAAGCTTTTAGCAATTCATGCATACCAAACAAAACATAAGTCATCTGGACCAAAACTCACCGCAATTATGCAGCATGTATGATTCAGACCAATAACATGACACAAGCGGCCCTAAATCCTATCTCCAGCCATTGTTGTGGAATATTATTTTAAGATGTGTTACATTTGTTTATGCTGTGGACCATTTGTTTAATGATGCAAAGATGTACTGCATTCTTTTATGCGGCATTTGTTTAACTCTGTGAAGCTGTGCTATTTTGCCTATCTAAAACACCTGATTGGTCTAATAAAGAGCTGAACGGCCAGTAGCAAAGCAGGAGAAAGAAGAGGCAGGGCTGGCAGGCAGAGAGAGAATAGGAAGAGAAATCTGGAGGAAAGAAACCAAGGATCAGGATGAGGAGAAGGACTCCAGGAGCCAATCACCTAGCTACCTAGCTAATCATGGAGTAAGAAGTAAAGAAAGGTATACCGAAATGGAGAAAGGTGAAAGCCCAGAGGCAAGAGATAGATGGGATAATTTAAGAAAAGTTTGCAAGAAACAAGCCAAGCTAAGGCTGGGCATTCTTAAGAGAGAATATGCATCCATGTGTATTCATCTAGGTGCTGGGTGGCAGACCCCCAAGGAGCAAAAGAGTCAAAGAGTAAAAACATCAGGACAAACCATTAGAATATGAACAATATATGTATAAGCTAAAAATGCTCATCTTTAGATTTTTTTCATAAGATATAGTAATATCCAGAATGTAACCAAATTTTATTATGTAACTTTTCATATAAACAAAAACCCAGTAGTATCTCAGCTCAATGAATTTACCATCCAAATGTTGGCAGTTGTTAATGGGAATGACTTACCACCTAAGCCTCTAAACACCTGGACTTCACCCATTCCCAATGCCCATTCCCCAAACCATTGCAGCTAAGGTAGCACTTATTTATATATTTTTGAGATATGATCTCATTATATAGCCTGAGCTGGCCTGGAACTATGTAGACCAGGCTAGCCTCAAACTCAAGAGATTTGCTTGTCTCTGCCTCCTGAGTTCTTGGAATAAAGGCATGTACCACTATGACTGACTGATCATAATCATTTTCTTAAAGCTGTAATACAATTGTCATAGACCAAAATAACAATTTGCTGTTATAAATATTGTCCCATAACTTCTATTACAGTGTTTGAACTAGAATTTAAATAAGATTTCTGTGTTGCCACTGGAGAACTCTTTTAATCTATTGACTCCTTCCCTCTATCTTTGGTGTAGTTGTTGAGTGCAGGAGGAGGGGATTCCAGGGACAAAGGGCTTGGAACTGATTGCTACAGTGAGGACAATCACTGGGATGGTTAAGTCAGAACAAAGAAATAAAATCAAACAACCTTAGTGATCATCACTAAGGTTAATATGAATTTAAAAAGTTTATTATAAATTTAATTTTTTATATTTATCTTTACACGTATGGGTATTTGCCTATATGTGTGTCTTTGTACTGTGTGTGTGCCTGGTGCTCTCAAATGCCAGAAGAGGTTGTCATATTCTCTGCAACTGGAGTTTCAGAGGATTGTGAGCTGCCATGTCAGTGCTGGGAATTGAACCCAGGTCCTTGGATAGAATGGCTAGTGTTCTTACATGCTGAGCCACCTCTGGGGTTTTGACCTGCATTCCCCTGGTAATTTACCATGCCAAACATCTTCCTATATTCTTGTTGGTTGCTGTGTTTTCTTTAAAGAAATGTCTCAAATCAACTGCCCACTGTTAGTTGGCGTGTTTGTTCTTTTGCTTTTGGGTTGATGGGTTTTTGATGGTTTTATTTGTTTTGTTTTTGGTGTTTTTTTTATATTTTCGGGTATTAACTGCTATCAAAATGTATACCTTTTAACTATCTTTTCTAATTTCATAGTTGGCTTTTTCTTCTGATGACTTTTACTCTGTAGGTCATTTGGACATAGGTTATTCATTCTCTAAAGGATAATTTCCATTCTCAGGGCACTTGAATCTGAAAGTCCATTTTGGGTCCAGATGTGGTGCACATACCTGCAATCACAGAGCTCAGGTAGCTGGGGCAGGAGGGTGAATTAGGTTCTAGCTTGGGTTATATAGCAAACTAAGGCTAGCCTGGGCTACATAGTAAGATTCCCCTCACCTCAACAACCAAACTTACAAAAAGATTATTTTAAGAATAATATGAAAATTACAAATTCAAAATCCATACATCTACTTCATCACTAACAGCATGTGCCTAAGAGCCACAGTTCAGTCTCAGACTCCTTCGTTCTAATTACTGCCCCAGTTTTTCACACGTATAGATTTAATTTTACCTGGTCGCTGCTGTCCTGATTCACCGTCTTGGTGAATGGCTCTGGCTCCCCCACACACACACAAGGATTCTTAATTCTTTTATAACCGTATTGAAGTTGAGCAAAGTCTCACCTTAGATCCTCAAATCTGGATCACTTACTCAATTATGTGGCAAAGAAGGCTAAACTCCTGATAAATCATTAAATTACAGCTAAAACTACATATGTATAATTCTTTAAACACAAAATTAACAGGCCTAAAGTTGTGATTCTTCTAAACATTTATGCGCTCACTTTTAAAACCTGAGTTGGGAAAGAAAAAGATGGTTACTATCACATGTAAGGGTGATTGCAAATTCAGTCTGGGAAACAGTAGCTCTTCTAATTACAGATGGTTTTTGCCCTGGCCACTGCCTGAGTTGTTGTCAGCAACTCTACTGGGATAAGTAAAATACTTTATAAGTGCTATTTGAAGCTATTGGGTCATGGGCTTTAGGACTTAAAAAGACAGTTAGTCCTCTCAAGTCGTGGATTTCAAATTCAAGGATGCAAGTGATGAAGCAATGGCCCCAGAGGCTCACAAAACCTATCTTTGGCTGCCAAGATGCCTAAAAGCCTTCCATTTCTGAAGTCAGACTACCAAGCATCTAAGGGGATGGAGCATCTCTTCTTGACCCACTTGGCTCTTGGCTGAACTTACTGGAGAGGCTTGAAAGAATACTGGCCCCATCATAGCATGCGTGTCAGATAATAAGTCATTGCTGTACACATGCATACCGCTCCCAAGAATTCCACAGCTGGGGGCCTGGACTTTTCACCTTGGGCAGACTGATTCCCCATCCTTTTTTAGGGCCATTTATGTTTTTTGTATGTTTTCCTAAGCTTGTGTGACACTTGGAGGGTGTATCACTTATATCATAAAATATTTTCAAGGAGGGTGAGCAAGTAAGAAAGCAAGGTCCTAGGTCAGCATCCTTTGACAAACACATCTTTTTGATGCAGGTGGTTGCATAGGGTTTGCAGAATTTCAAGTCTTCTGATTTTATGTTCATTAATTCCTTCAGATGTGTGTTTCCTGTTACTATGTCTCACACAACTTGTGGAATTTTAGAGTAACCAAATAAAAGAGGAAAATTAAGTAGGTCATTCCAAAGTATCTTGGATTTTTCAAACTGAATTTTAAATGCATGAGGTGCATATTGTGAATGGCTACCATTGGTAATTTCTCGCTTTCTTGTTTTCCTCCCTTCAGTTGACTAGAACTCTAGGATGCCTTTAGCAATCCACTGGTCTCTTTGTCCTCATTACCCTCTACATGCAATGTCACTGGAAGGGAAGAAACATGACTTGCCCTCCCTCACATGGTGAGACTTTTATTTAGGCAAGTCAGGCTATTATTATTCAAAGGAAGTACCTCCAGTGATTTGGGGTCCATCCTTCGGTTCATTCTGAGTTCATTTCAGTACTGAAGTCAGGAGAGCTTGGAAAATGCTAAGGAGTGATTTAAAAACAATGTTTAGGATATTTCTAGCCAGATCCTGCTGGCTTCAGCCCAGTCATATGGCTCTGAAGTTCAACTGCAAAAGGCTGGGAAATACAATTTCCCAATGAGTCTGATAGAAGTAATGCATGAGACACCTTGTCTTATTCCTAAGGGCATGGCATATTCCTGGATGAAATTTCTATTCAGTATGAGAGTAACTGCTTTGCAAATAGGGAATCGGGGGCTACAGTGGTGGCTCAGTGGTTAGTACTGCTGCTTTTGCAGAGGATCTGGGCTTGACCTCAGTACCTACATGGTGGCTCACATCCATCCATAACTCGATCTGGTTCCCTGTTCTGGAACAGAATGTTCTGGTTGACTTTCCACCAATGTGAGGTATTTGTGAAGAATCAGAAATGATGAAGCAAGCAGCCTTTAGCTCACCACACTTGGTTGGTTACTGTTCTATTGCTTTTGAAGAGACACCTTGACCAACGCAACTCTTAAAAAACAAAACGTTTAATAGAGGGCTTTCTAACCAGATAGTGGCAGAGCACACCTTTAATCCCAGTACTTGAGAGGCAGAGGCAGACAGATCTCTAAGTTCAAGACCAGTGTAGTCTACAAAGTGAGTTCCAAGACAACAGGTCTAAACAGAGAAACTGTCTCAAAAAAAAGGGGGGGTGTGGAACTGGCTTAGTTTCAGAGGCTAAGTCAAGCTCATAATGGCAAGAAACATGGTAGGTAGTAGACAAGCACACATGGGTTGAAAGTTCATATCCTGATCTGCGTGCACGTAAGGCAGTCACTGGATCTATCACAGACTTTTGAAACCCTCAAAGCCCACCCTCAGGGACACACCTCCGAATCTTTCCCAAACAGCTCCACTAACTGGAGACCAAGTATTCAAACATATGAGCCTCTGCGGACCATTCCATTCACAGCACAGTGGACATGGAAGGCAGAAATGTGGAGACACCACCAGGGGGAGCTCTGGTTTGTGCTGCACACAGCAGATTACAGGGGATGAATTTTCCGAGAATAGTAACAGCAGAAATAGTGGAATGCTAAGCTAATAGAAGGGTTGGTTTACTTTAACCTGACTGCAAAATTCGGAAGGAAATCTCACTTTTCTCACCAATTCTTTCAAATAATTCCTTTAATTATTTCAAGGGGAATGTTATAAAACAGAATTTGTCCAGTAGCTTTCATCAACGATCACTTTCTTAACTTCATGTAAGTTCTAGACAAGATTTTATTCATAGCTAAATCTGTATCAATAAGATTTGAAAATTTTCTAATATACAAAACTGTGCTACATTTAAAAGTATCCTTTACTCAGATATCTGTTAAGATAAAATTTCACATACAAACATTAGTATTCAACACACTTTTAGCTTATTGACTAGGCAAAGCCTTGGTCACCACTAAAATAATTTGAATATATCAGATTTTTTAAGAAGTTATTGGGAAAAAAATGGGAAGTGAAATTTTTTTAGTTAACTTTTTATTTTATACCCATTGGTGCTTTGCCTGCATAGAAGTCTGTGTGAGGGTGTAGAATCCCTTGGAATTGGAGTTACAGACAGTTGTGAGCTGCCACGTGGGTGCTGGGAACTGAACCTGAACCTGGGCCCTCTGGAAGAGCAACCAGTGCTCCTAACCTCTGAGCCATCTCTCCTGCCCCAGAAGTGCAATTTGCATTGTATAAATATCCTTTGATCCATATGTAGTTCTTTTCTGCATGGTAGAGTCCATTACTTTAGAATCACGAATCAGTTCTCACACGGTTTCAATTACAGCAGCAATTTCCTTGAATTGTCTGTAGAAATTCTGGGAAAAAGAGGAAAATATGAATTTATAGTCTATCTACATAGTTCCTTTCGTTACATATAACCACCACATAAGTTGTCTGCATTTTAATGTTACATCCTCAGTGAAGATCACTGAGAAACAAATACTCCTAGAAAAGAGGACAGAGAATACACAGCAAATCTAAGACAAACCCCAGCAAGACCACAGCTAAAAAACCCAACAGGAAGAACTGTTTCCTGAAGGAAACATTACACATGTAGTCAACTTCTGCCGGTGTCTCGGTACCCTCATGGCACTGGCACAGAAGGCCAGCAAACCGTGGACAGCAAAATCTGCAGATGTTCAAATTCCTTACATGTATACATGGTAGTTGCATGCAGCATCCACATGTTTGCAGTCACTATTTGTCCCATTGTACGCACATGCATATACATACACTCAGCTATAAAAGAAATCCTGCCACTTCCAACACAGTGTCCCCAGAGGACACTATGGTAAAGACAAATCAGACACCACAAGACGGACACTGTATGATCTCACTTATATTAAGAACGTCGACCTCAGACACTGGAAATGGAAGGTGGTTGTCAGGCGCTGGTGGTAGGAGAAAGTGAAGATGTTGGCTAAGGGCACTGACTTAGCTAGCAAGGTGCTGAGGAGCTGATGCGTAGAATGCCGAGTATAGTCTCAGTGCACATTGTGAGACTGTGAGAGGGATTGTAAATGTTCTCAGTGCACACACATTTACACAAACTGTGTGATGCAGGTGATAAATTAGCTCCACGGACAGCCAATGCCCAACATGTATTTTTACCAAATCACACTGCACACATTGAAAACATGTAATTTTTATTTATCAATTGTACCTCAACAATGCTTCAGGGAAAACGTAATCTGTTTACTAATTTACTTACTCCTGAAGAAAAAACCGTAGAAGTGTACTGCACAGAAGAAGGAAGGGCCTGCACACGGGAATGACTGAAATGCGTGAGCTGATCTGGATTTTCAGATTCAGTGGATGACTCCGAACTATACTTCCTTTTCCCACACCCCATTCCTTCACTTATCAACATTAGTAAGAACACGTGTGTAGTCTTGTCTATCATGAGCCCCCTAAATACAGTTTATAAAGAGGAACTCAAAGGTCATACAATGGTATATGACTTTTCCAGAAGCCCAGGATGGGGAGGGAAAGACTTGGCTTAGATATAGAACACCTACTTCGCATGAGCAAGGCCGTAGGTGTGATCCCCACATTATACACAAAAAGGGAAGTGCAGGGCTGAAGAGCCGGCTCCACAGTTATAAGCACCACCTGCTCTTCCAGAGAACCTGGGTTTGATTTCCAGCATTTACGTGGCCATTTACAACTGTCTGAAACTCCAGTCCCACGGGATCTGATGTGCTCTTCTGGCCTCAGTGGATAGTATGTATGTATGGATGTGGTGCACAGATACAAAACACCATACACCCCAAATGAAACAAATAACAAAAAAGGAAACCAAGAACCAATGTAGTTTTAATCTTTTTCAAAAAATTAACTTTTTATTTCCATTTCATTCACTATGGTTGCTTTTCTGGAGTGCTCAACTTTCCTTTGAGAACTGCTTCAGCTACTGAATAGCTTGCAGCAACCAACCCAAAATTGTACATGCCAGTTAAATCAGCTAAGGAATAAGCATCTCTCATAATATACATTCAAAAGGAAATTGGACTTAGTGTTCACTCCGTGTGGTAGTTTTAGAGAAAATAGCCCTTGAAGGGAGTAGAACTATTTGGAGTGTGACCTTGTTGGAGGAAGTGTGTCACTGTAGGGGCAGGCTTTGAGGTCTCTTTTGCTCAAGCTTCCCTCAGTATGTCAGTCAACTTCCTGTTGCCTGCAAGCCAGGATGTACCCACCGTCACATCTGACTGCATACCACCATGTTCCCACCATGCTGACCTGAACTCTGAACCTGTAAGCAAGCCACCCGTTTTCTTTATGAGACTTTCCATGGTCTTGCTGTCTCTTTAGAGCAATGAAAACCCTAACTAAGACACTCCTGTTTTCTTCCTTGGATAGATGGTAAGTAATAATGTCAATATGAATGCCTAAGTTGAAGCAGAAACTACTGAGTTACTTAAATCTCGAGCTAGTAAGGCCCATCAATGGGTATCAGTTCTGAACTGCATTTTGTAAACAGTCTACAAACCCAATGTCAATGTTATCCACAGAAGATTACTTTTGCTTAAAATTATTATTAAACCTAAAGAAAATAGTAAGAAGTTAGAGTAAATACCCTGTAGAGAAGATGAAATATTCCTAAATGCATTCATCGAAAACTGTTAACAGTATTAAAGGATGCTACACACAAATCAATACATCTTATTGAAAAAAACTTACCAACTCTCAGAGAAAATAATTTTAGATTTTTTTTTTTTTAGGATGATCTAAAGTACATCAACTTGCATGTAAATAACATTTTCTCTTAAGAAAGCTTGTATACAGCTTTTGCAACAGAAGAGATACTTAAATTCAGTGAGTTAAACTACAAACCTGAAACTGTGGAATTGTCATTTCGATGGACTTGCTGTTTACTTGGCCAGAATGGTCTGCCACTTTGAGCATCACCGCCACATATGGATATTTGAGCGATCTACATTGGTCAGAGCTCACAGCCATGCCCAGTTTCCACTGAAAATCTATAAGCTTTAACAAAACAGCACAAATATCGCATGAGAAACACCACTGCCTTAAACAAATACCCAATTTCTGTCTTCCATCTTGTATTTGTTTCAGTACGGGTCCTAGTACAATGAAATGGTTTCATTTATGTCGGTGGACAAAAATACGTGGTCAAATGGCAATGGAGAAAACAAAGGGCATAAGCAGAACCAGAAAACAAGTGGAGAAAAGCAAAATGTCAAACAAAGGAACCTAATGGTCTACCAGATGTATAACAGAAGTAAAAGATGTGAAAAGTGGCTTTTTGTAACAGATTTAACTTATTCTCTACTTCAGGGTGCCCCAAATGCTTTGGAGTATTAACCTTTCTTCCTGTTCCATATGTCACAAGTCCTAAAACAGTAGATGGGTGACATGGTCCTTACCGTTGCCCAAGGCACACATGGAAACCACCTGTTATTTCCACACTACAGTGTCAAGCTCAAACCTACTATTAGAATGAGTGGTGATGACGAGGCTTTAGATTTCATCAGTCCCCGTGACGGACACATGCCAGGTGACCAGGTAACATGATATGCAGTGTATGTGCCTGTTCAGTGCCTCACTGATTCACCACAGTTTTATAGGTTATTATTTCCATTTTGCAGATGACAAAACCCAGGTTCAGAGAGCTTAGGTAATGGGCTCAAGGTCACACATTTCAGAAACCAGAACAGAAACCCACGTCTGTTTGACTGTAAAGACTACTATGGTGTTAATCTAGTTCTGGATGATGCTTCTTCAGTGTTGCCATGGCATCAAACAGAACTGGATAAACACAGCTCTTGAAACTCAGAATAAAAGTTTGTCTGTCTTACTTCCAAACATGAGAGGATGCCAGGCAATCAAAATATACTTGCCAATGGTCCAATTTTCTTTTGCAGTGAAACTAATATACTTCTCTGACAGACACAAGAAGAGCTGCTGACTTTCCGGTTTTTTTGTTTTTTGTTTTCATTATTCGGACCAAGAAATAACTTCCAAGGTCCCAACATGCCGGAACCATTGCTTTTTCACAATTAAGAAAAAATTTGTATTTACTCAGGCATGTGTAAGTCAAATGACAACTTGAATTAAGTTTGTTTTCTGCTTCACACATGTTCCAGGGATTTTACTCGAGTCTTAAGCTTGGTAGAAAGCACCTTTACTTTATCCAGTGAGCCACCCGATGATCTTGTAAAATTTTCCTCATAGAGGTGTGAAACAGCTCACTAGAAGTGTTTGGAATTTTATTCCTGATGTTATGTTTTTGTTTGTTTGTTGGTTGGTTTTGGAGACAGGACTTTTCTGCAAAGCTTCACAAATGTGGCTTCACAGAGTAGCTTGGTAGATTTATTTGCAATATATTGTAGTTTTTTTCAAGTTGTTAAACTTGCTTAAAATTATACTTTTCAGCTTTTTGTGTATGAACCATGCAAAAACAAGACAAAAACAAAAAAAACCCAAACTGAATCATATTTCCAAACTCATTATTAATTCTAATAGTCTTGTAAATTATCTTGGCTCTCCTGATGTATGTAATCATATGACCAATCACCAGTAAGTCACTGTGTGGGAGGGATTATAGCACAAGGTCACTCAGATACGCCCAAGTCTTAACCACAGAGGCTTTCTCCATGTGAGAAAGCAGGTATTAGAGATGTAACAAAATTAGGATATTGGGCTGCATTTCCCGGGTGTGATCCTAATGTAATTAGTCTTTGTAGAAGGAAGGCAAGAGGGTCATAGTCAGGAGAGGAAGCAGGAGTTGGAATCACGCACAGGCCACAAGCCAAGAAAGGAGACGGCCAAGAACAGGGAAAGACAGAGAGAGACCCTTGCTCCAGCCATACCCAAACCTTCCTGCACCTTGGCCCTGGAAGACTGGTTTTATACTTTTGACTTCCAGAAGTGAAAGAGATTTGTGTTGCTTTAGGGTAGAAAATTTCTATAACATAAATAAATGAACATCTATAGCCCAGTACAATTCAGTCTTAGGGCATCTTTAATAGAACACATAATACAAAGTGAATGATTAAAACAATCCATGAGACTGAATAAAAACAATAATATCATCAACTTGGTTAACTATGGTTGAAGAGATGGCTCTGTGGTTAAAACTGTTTGCTGCTCTTGCATAGGACCAAGCTTGGTTTCCAGCAACTACCTGGTGGCTCACAACCATCTATAACTCCAATTCCAGAGAATCCAGGGCCTCTTGTGGCCTCTGGTGACCCATGTGTTTTACAGACA